>NC_053499.1:2698287-2840124 GCF_905171775.1 Rana temporaria
AAATTCAAAAATTCGTAAATTCGTAAATTCAAAAATTCGTAAATTCGAAAATTCGTAAATTCAAAAATTCGTAAATTAGAAAATAAGAAAGAAAATCCGAAAATTCTAAAGATTAAGGCCCAGATTCTCGTAGGAGATATGACGGCGTATCTCCAGATACGCCATCGTATCTCTGAGTCTGAGCCGTCGTATCTTGGCGCCTGATTCAAAGAATCAGATACGCCAGAATTTGTATAAGATACGACCAGCGTAAGTCTCCTACGCCGTCGTATCTTAACTGCATATTTATGCTGGCCGCTAGGGGCGTGTACGCTGATTTACGCCTAGAAATATGTAAATCAGCTTGATACGCCAATTCACAAACGTACGCCCGGCCGACGCAGTACAGATACGCTGTTTACGTTAGGCTTTTCCCGGCGTAAAGTTACCCCTGCTATTACCCCTGAGGCGTAGATGAGGCGTACCAATGTTAAGTATGGACGTCGGAACAGCGTCAAATTGTTCACGTTTTATGTTGTTTGCGTAAGTCGTTCGCGAATAGGGCTGTACGTCATTTACGTTCAAAAGCATTGGCTTCTTGCGGGTTAATTTGGAGCATGCGCACTGGGATACTTTCACGGACGGCGCATGCGCCGTTCGTAAAAAGCGTCATTTACGTGGGGTCACATTAAATTTACATAACACACGCCCACATCTTCCACATTTGAATCAGGCGGGCTTACGCCGGCCTATTTACGCTACGCCGCCGCAACTTTGGTTTGAGAATACTGCACTTGCCTGTCAAAGTTGCGGAGGCGTAGCGTAAATAGGATACGTTACGCCCACACAAAGATGCGCGCTTCTACGTGAATCCGGGCCTAACTATTTAACTAATAATTTACGATAATAATAATTACAAAAATTTGTAAATCCGGGAATTTGTAAATTCATGAATTCGAAAATTTGGAAATTAAAAAATTTGGAAATTTGAATATTCGGAATTCGAAAATTAGAAAATTCGACACTTCGACACAGATTTGAAAATTCGGAAATTCAAAAATTCGGATATTCTAAATTTCTAAAATCCGAAAATCCAAAAATTAGAAAGAACGCAGGGACTTAATTAAGAATGACGACCTCTATTCGTAGCGTGGATCATGGCTTGAGTGATTTGAGTGGGGAGGGAGGGAGATTTCCAGGCTTTTGCAATGGCTTGTTTAGCTGCTGTGGTGATGAAAAGGAGGAGCTTAAAGGGGTTGTAAAAATAAAAGTTTTTTCACCTTAATGCATTCTATGCATTAAGGTGAAAAAACATCTGCAGATTAGAGGCCCCCCAAACCCCCCCTTTACTTACCTGACCCCTCGAAAGTCCCGCGCCGTGAACGCGCAGGCTTCTCGGCCGTCTTCCCGGCTCATTCATTGGTTGATTGAAAGCAGCGCAGCCATTGGCTCGCACTGCTGTCAATCACATCCAATGACGCGGTGCACCAGGGGCGGCGCCGAGTGATACAGTCGGCGGCTATGGCCTCCGGCTGTATCACAGGAGCGCGCCCGCAAGAACTCAACACCGAGCTCGCATGAAGGTGTTGAGTCCTTGTGGGGGGAGCCAAGACAGCCGCCGAGGGACCCCAGAAGACCAGGTTTGGGGCCACTCTGTGCAAAATGAGCTGCACAGTGGAGGTAAGTATAACATGTTTGTTATTTTTTTTAACCACTTAAGACCCGCACCAATATGCAGGTTAAGGACCTGGCCCTTTTTTGCGATTCGGCACTGCGTCGCTTTAACTGACAATTGCGCGGTCGTGCGACGTGGCTCCCAAACAAAATTGGCGTCCTTTTTTTCCCACAAATATAACTTTCTTTTGGTGGTATTTGATCACCTCTGCAAGTTTTAATTTTTTGCGCTATAAACAAAAATAGAGCGACAATTTAAAAAAAAAATGCAATATTTTCTACTTTTTGCTATAATAAAGATCCCCCAAAAATATATAAAAAAACTTTTTTTACCTCAGTTTAGGCCGATACGTATTCTTCTACCTATTTTTGGTAAAAAAAATCACAATGAGCGTTTATTGATTGGTTTGCGCAAAATTGATAGCGTTTACAAAATAGGGGATACTGTCATTTTATGGCATTTTTATTAATAATTTTTTTTTATCACTAATGCGTTTTTTTTCCGTGACTGCGACATTATGGCGGACAGTGATTTTAATAATGCTTAAAGTGTAACAATAAAACTGAAATATTCCTTTAAATTTCATACCTAGGGGTGGTGTCTAGTATGCCTGTGAAGTAGCGCATGTTTCCCGTGCTTAGAACTGTCCCTGCACAAAGTGTCATTTCTGAAGGAAAAAAAGGCATTTAAAATCACTCACGGCTATTCATGAATTGTCGGCTCCCGGCAATACAGAGAAAAGTCTTTGAAAAAATAAATGTGTGGGGGTCCCCCCCAAATTCAATTGCCAAATATCCATACCAGACCCTTCAGGTCTGGTCCTTTATTAAAAATAAAAAAATAAAAAAAGATTCCAGCAGGGGTAATCCACTCTCGGTCTCCACTCCAGTGCTGTCGGTATCCTGCGACGGGTGATCTCCTCCTCTCCGGGGTCCAGTGATGAGAAGATCTCCTCTTCATCCAGGTCCAGGATCCAGCGATGCGTGTGGCCACAATGCCCACTGGCCACTCGCGATCCTGGGCATGAGAGGCAGAACGGGGATCTGTGTATTTAAACACACAAATCCCCATTCTGACAGGAGAGGAGAGACAGATCTGCTGTTCCTACTAATCAGGAACAGCGATCTGTCTCCTCTTCCAGTCAGTCCCACACCCCCCACAGTTAGAAACACTCACAAGGGAACACTTTTAACCCCTTGATCGCCCCCTAGTGTTAACCCCTTCCCTGCCAGTGACATCTACACAGTAATCAGTACATTGTTATAGCTCTGATCGCTGTATAAATGTCAATGGTTCCCAAAAAAGTGTCAAAAGTGTCTGATCTGTCCGCCGCAATGTCGCAGTCCCGCTAGAAAATCACAGATCACCGCCATTACTAGTAAAAAAAATGAAATAAAAATGCCATAAATATATCCATTATTTTGTAGATGCTATAACTTTTGCGCAAACCAATCAATAAACACTTATTGCAATTCTTTTTGTCCAAAAATATGTAGAAGAATGTATATCGGCCTAAACTGATGAAGACATTTCTTTTTTTTTGGGGGGGATATTTATTATAGCAAAAAGTATAAAATATTGTTTTGTGGGTTTTTTTCCAAAATTGTCGCTCTTTTTTTGTTTATAGCACCAAAAAATAAAAACCGCAGAGGTGATCAAATACCACCAAAAGCTCTATTTGTGGGGGGAAAAATACATCAATTTTGTTTGGGTGCATCGTCGCACGACCGCGCAATTGTCAGTTAAAGCGACACAGTGGCATGTAACTAAAAAATGTCCTCGTCATTAACCACTTGGGTACCGCCACACGAAGATATACGTCGACAGAATGGCACGGCTGGGTACAAGGGTGTACAGGTACGTCCCCTTTAAGAACCCAGCCGTGGGTCCCGAGCATGCCAGTGTCCTGCGATCGGGTCACAGAGCTGAAGAACAGGGAGAGGTAAGTGTAAACAAACCTCTCCCCATTCTTCCTAGTGGGTTGTCAGTGATGGTCTGTTCCCTGTCATAGGGAACAACGATCAGTGACGTCACACGTCCAGCCACACCCCCCTACAGTAAGAATCACACACTAGGGAACACTTAACCCCTACAGCGCCCTCTAGAGGTTAAACCCTTCACTGCCATTGACATTTTCACAGTAAGGCCGCGTACACACAGTCGGTCAAAACCGATGAAAACGGACTGAAGGACCTTTTCATCGGTCCAAACCGACCGTGTGTGGGCCCCATCGGTCAGTTAACCTTCAGTCAAAAAAATTAGAACTTTCTTTAAAATTGAACCGATGGACGCCTAACCTATAGGTCAAAATCAATGGTTAGTATGCAAAAGCATCGGTTAAAAATCCACGCATGCTCAGAATCAAGTCGACGTATGCTTGGAAGCATTGAACTTCGTTTTTTTCAGCACGTCGTTGTGTTTTACATCACCGCGCTCTAACCGATGGTGTGTAGGCATGACGGACCATCAGTCAGCTTCATCAGACCGTTCTCATCGGATGGACTGATCGTGTGTACGCGGCCTTACAGTGCATTTTTATAGCACTGATGGTCCCAAAAATATGTCAAAAGTGTCCAATGTGTCCGCCACAATGTCACAGTCATGAAAAAAATCGCTGATCGCCGCCATTAGTAGTTAAAAAAACTTATAAAAATTCCATAAAACTATCCCCTATTTTGTAGACGCTATGGGCCAGATTCAGGTACAAATCCGGCGGCGTAACATATCGTCTTTACGTTACACCGCCGCAAGTTTTCAGTGCAAGTGCCTGATTCACCAAGCACTTGCGTGTAAACTCACGGCGGTGCAATGTAAAGCCGTCCGGCGCAAGCCCGCCTTATTCAAATGGGGCGTGTACCATTTAAATTAGGCGCGCTCCCACGCCGGACATACTGCACATGCTCCGTTTTTAAATTCCCGCCGTGCTTTGCGTGAAGTGACGTAATTTTTTTGAACGGCGACGTGTGTAACGTACTTTCGTATTCCCGGACGTCTTACGCAAAAAAAAAAAAAAAAAATTTGAAATTCGACGCGGGAACGACAGCCATACTTTAACATGGCTGGTCTAAAGTTAAGCCATGAAAAAGCAGGCTTAACTTTGCGACGGGAAAAAATGACTTGCGACGACGTAACGCACGCGAGTACCTTCAAGGATCGCCGTAAAAGCTAATTTGCATACCCGACGCTGGAAAACGACGCAAACTCCACCCAGCGGCGGCCGAAGTATTGCAGCCTAAGATCCGAAGGCATACGAAGCTGTACGCCTGTCGGATCTTAGCCAAATGCCGTCGTATCTTGTTTGTGAATCACAAATTAAGATACGACGCGGCAAATTTGAAAATACGCCGGAGTATCAGCAGATACTCCGGCGTATTTCTTCTGTGAATCTGACCCTATAACTTTTGCGCAAACCAATCAATAAACGCTGATTGCGATTTTTTTTTTTACCAAAAATATGTAGAAGAATATGTATCGGCCTAAACTGAGGAAAAAAGTATGTTTTTTTTATATATTTTTGGGGGATATTTATTATAGCAAAAAGTAAAAAATATTGCATTTTTTTCAAAATTGTCGCTCTATTTTTGTTTATAGCGCAAAAAATAAAAACCGCAGAGGTGATCAAATACCACCAAAAGAAAAGCTCTATTTGTAGGAATAAAAGGACGCCAGTTTTGTTTGGGAGCCACGTCGCACGACCGCGCAATTGTCAGTTAAAGCGACGCAGCGCCGAATTCGCAAAAAGTGGCCTGGTCCTTTAGCTGCATAATGGTCCGGGTCTTAAGTGGTTAAGGGGGAAAATCTTCCGGGGGTGTAGTGGTTAATTTGCATCTTTTTTTTTTTATGGTATCATAATGCATTGAACTTTTAAGAGCATCAGGTGGACAACAAAAAGGAATTGATACAGTAGAATGAAAAGAAAGAAGGAAAAAAATAAATAAAATGCTTTTAGCACATATTTTAATAGAAAATTATTATTATTAGAAAATCTTTTCAGGCAGCTATAATACAGGAGCTTATTTTCCTCTTTACTACGGCGAAATAAACTTGAAAATTCTAAATCTCTGCGCTACACGTCTTTATAAAGCGAGCACAGAGGGCTCCGATCTCCGACAGACGCGGCAGCTCACACCATGTGAAGTCATGTTCACATTTCTTGCTCGGCATTTGTTCAGATTTATGAAAATATTTCATTTGATAAGAACTATGTGGCAAAATTTATTTCTGCTTTTAATACTATGCCCAGAGAGTATCTGCGATCCATCGCCAGCGTGTGACCTGGAGATCGTACCGGCGTACGAGGATTACGAATATGTTCAGGATGGAGACATCATCATCGGAGGAGTCTTCACCGTCCACTGCCTCATGGCCGGGTACACGATCCCTGAGAAGCCCAATGTCCATGCCATGTTCTGTCTAAAGTATGTAACTTGAGCAAAAAAAAATAAAAAAATGAAAGTCTATTGAAACTCATACCTGTAGGGCCCGGGGGTCTCCAAATCTACGGCTCGTGGGTCACATCCAGAGCTTTTTTTCTCAGAAAATAGGTGCAGGAACTCAACCACGACCCCGTTCAGATTTCACAAACAGTAGAAGGGTCTTAAAGGGGCATTAAATACCAGAATTTCATTACATACAGAGTGCAGAGTTCAGGGGGTTACACACAGAGTGCAGAGCTGTCACTTGTAAACACAGAAACCAGACTTCTGTGTTTACAAGTGATTGTGGTGAGCAGGCACCAAAGGGTCTGAGCCAGAGGAAGTGGAACTCAGTTCCACCAAGTTCCCCCTGAAAAAAAGCCCTGGTCACATCCATCCCACTACAAGATTTTATATGGCCTGCAGCTAGGGTCAGTGTCCTATCCCTGTACTCAGATTGAGGGTTCTGATTAGCAAAGGCTGCCCATTGTCTCCGCTGACCTAATGTCAGGGGCCCGGATTCAGAAAGGAGATACGACGGCGTATCTCCGGATACGCCGTCGTATCTCTGAGTGTGCGTGGTCGTAACTATGTGACTGATTCAGAGAATCAGTTACGCATAGATTTCCCTAAGATCCGACCGGCATAAGTGTCTTACATCGTCGTATCTCAGGATACATATTTACGCGGGCCACTAGGTGGCGCTTCCGTAGATTTACGCGATGAATATGCTAATTAGGTAGATACGCCGATTCAGAAACGTAAGACCGGCCGGCGAATTTTTTTACGTAGTTTACGTTAAGCTTTTTCCGGCGTAAAGTTACCCCTGCTATATGAGGCGTAGCTAATGTTAAGTATGGACGTCGTTACCGCGTCGAGTTTTGAAAATTTTACGTCGTTTTGGTGAGTCGTTCGCGAATAGGGCTGTACGTAAGTTACGTTCACGTCTAAATCAATGACGACTTGCGGCGTAATTTCGAGCATGCGCCGTTCGTCAAATACGTCAAATACGTGGGGTCACAGTGAATTTGCAAAAAACACGTCCACATCATCCCCATTTGAATTAGGCGGGCTTACGCCGCCACACATACGTTACGCCGCTGTAACTAAGGGCGCAAGTTCTTTCTGCATACGGAACTTGCGCCCTAAGTTACGGGGGCGTACCGTATATGTGATACGTTACTCCGCGCCGACAGATACTGCAATGTATCTGAATCCGGCCCCGGGCTGCCAAACGTCAGTAAATTTACTGGCAGTTTGTAAAAATCTGTGATTTTTTACAAGTGTCTGTTAATATCAGGGGCTAATAATTTGTTATACTGTGTTACATAGTTACATAGGTGTGCGCAGCCTATTACATTAGGGTGTGCACCCCAAAGCTCAAACACACATGCGTGTGTATATATATATATATATATATATAGGGCAGTAGGGCAATGGACAGTGTCAGTAGTACAGTTGATGGTGTCAGTGGGCAGGGACTGTTGTCAGTAGTTTCTTTTTATTTTATTTTATTATTTTATTTTATTATTTTTATTATTATTACTTTTTATTTTATTATTATTATTATTTTATTTTAATATTTTTATTATTATTACTTTTTACAATTTTTATTTTTTTTACAATGGCCCAGATTCAAGTAGATTTGCGCGATATTTGCGGGGGAGCAGGGCAACGATTTTGCCCTGCGCCCCCGCAAATATTTTGCGCTGCCCTCGATTCACGGAGCAGTAGCTCCGTGAATTGCGAGGGCGCGCCGGCGAATTTGCCCGGCGTAAGCGCGCGCAAGTTAAATGATCCCGCCAGGGGCGGGAATCATTTAAATTAGGCGCGCTCCCGCGCCGAGCGTACAGCGCATGCTCCGTCGGGAAACTTTCCCGACGTGCATTGCGGCAAATGATGTCGCAAGGACGTCATTTGCTTCTAAGTGAACGTGAATGGCGTCCAGCGCCATTCACGTTTCACTTACGCAAACGCCGTGAAATTCAAATTTCACGGCGCGGGAAGGCCAGCTATACTTTAGCATTGGCTGCCCCTACTATTAGAAGGGGCAGCCTTGCGCTAAAAGTAGCCGTACGGAAACTCCGTACCTGGCTTGCGCGGGGCCCGCGCAAGCTTGTGAATCAGTGGTAGTATGCAATTTGCATACTACACGCTGATCACAATGGGAGCGCCCCCTAGCGGCAAGCACAAGAATGCAGCCAAAAATCTGCGAGGCATAAGAGCCTTATGCCGCGCAGATTTTAGCCTGCAGTCGGTGTAACGAGGTTCCTGAATCAGGAGCACTCGTTACACCGGAGCAAGTAAGCACTTGCGCTGCGTAACCTATGGTTGCGCGGGCGCAAGTGCTTCTTGAATCTGGGCCAATATTTTTATTTTACAATCTTTTAGGAGCACCATTGGGGGAGGGGGGGTGGGCTTTGGTGAGATTTCAGGGGCCTAAACAGGCCCCTGATATTTCATTTTTGAGCTGAGGACAGAGATTCCTGAGTCCCTTTCTCTGCAGCCAAGCGGCAGGGGGAATCTGTCCAGCACAGGGTGATTAGGGTGTGCCTGGGCACACCTGGCACACCCTGTGCGCACGCCTATGCATAGTTACATAGTAGGTGAGGTTGTAAAAAGACACAAGTCTATTAAGTCTATCAAGTCCAATCTATGTGTGTGATTATAGGTTAGTATTACATTGTATATCCCTGTATGTTGTGGTCGTTCAGGTGCTACTATGCATGAATCTATCCATTGCATATAGGTAGTGGTGAGGAAAAAGAGGGCGGTGCCCAGGCGCCCATGACGGATGGGCTGTCCTGTTGCAAAAAGGCTCTGGCTCTCAGTACAAACGCCCACTCCAAATTCAAGAAACAATGGGAATCGTGGATATCAATGCTTCCCAATTGACTTCCTATGTTACAATTTGTGGTTGCTTTCATCCTATTGCTACTAACCTTACGTTTGCAAAAGGTTTTCTCTGTATAATTTTGTAATTGTTGTGTTAACCCCAAAGGCCTATCAGTGTGTCCTTTATACTCTTTGGCACGTTTTATATAAACTCAATAAAATCTTAATTGATGAAAAAAATCTATATCAGACCATTATTCAGGTAAGCAGCCTGGATGGCCAGGAAAGGGGAGCAGTTGACCTGTGACATATATGGCCATATGTGATCAGTGACCCCGCCCAGGATGCCTGCCAGCTACTTCACAATTTAAAACAAGTCGGCGAACAGCAAGAAGCTGTCATAACCAGTAGTGATACCACCACTAAATGAATGACCTCCTTCTGCAGTAGCCAAAGGTTCAGGCAGGCGGGTGGGTGAACTGACCAATACTGGCCATTTAGTGTGTCCATTCTCTGCATTCAGCAAACTGCAAACATCTTGGGTTGAGACTGAACTCATGGATGACCCGAACAGTAGCTCCTCCCTAAAGATACTCCATGTAACGGTCAGGGGTTAACACCGTTTACGATATTCCATTCCACCAACCCAAGACAGCTTATTCCGACACTCCACAATCCAGCAGACACGATCCATATGGATTTTCCCAGAATAACGAGACACAAGCTCTGTTCTCTGGTTCCAAACAAATGACTACTTTAATGGTAAACTCAGCTCTTCTTATACAGTTAGCAACCAAATATGGACAACGACTCAACTCCACCCACAACATGACACAAGGAACTTCAATACACATTCCTTTAGATGTAAGTCAGACTTTCTGGCAATGAATCTACATGAGTCAATTACTATAGCTGACATGGCAGACATCATGGCCCAGATTCAGTAAGCAATTGCGCCTGCGTAACCATAGTTACGCAGCGCAATTGCTACTTGCGCCGGCGTAACGAGTTCTCCTGATTCAGAGAACTCGTTACGCCGACTGCAGCCTAAAATCTGCGTGGCATAAGGCTCTTATGCCACGCAGATTTTAGGCTGCATTCTTGCGATGACCGCTAGGGGGCGTTGCCATTGTGGTCAGCGTATAGTATGCAAATTGCATACTTACGCCGATTCACAATGTTGCGCGCCCCCTGCGTACGCAAGTTACGTCGTTTCCCTACGGCGTGTTTAGCGTAAGGCTGCCCCTTCTAATAGCAGGGGCAGCCAATGCTAAACTATACCCGGCGTTCCTGCGTCGCGACGTTCGAATTTTACGTTGTTTGCGTAAGTGAATCGTGAATGGCGCTGGACGCCATTCACGTTCACTTTGAAGCAAATGACGTCCTTGCGACGTCATTTGCCGCAATGCACGTCGGGAAAGTTTCCCGACGGAGCATGCGCTCTACGCTCGACGTGGGAGCGCGCCTAATTTAAATGATTCCCGCATTTACATTGCGCGCGCTTACGCCGGGCAATTTTGCCGGCGCGCCCTTGCAATTTACGGAGCTACTGCTCCGTGAATCGAGGGCAGCGCAAAATATTTGCGGGGGTGCAGGGCAAAATCGTTGCCCTGCGACTCCGCAAATAGAGCGCAATTCTTTCTGAATCCGGGCCTGACTTTTAGAGTGTGTTAACTCACAACACATTAGCATCACTAGAACTTTCACACAATACAGGGCTAGTTAGCATAGCACCATGAAATATCTTAGGAGCCAGGCTTAATTAACACAATAGACAATAGAATGCAATCACAGCAAGCTTTCATCACTACAGCCAGGTAGCTGGAGGTGATTAACATCAATTAACATCTCAACAGTCTATGTTCCACATTGAAGGAGACACTCTATTGACCTGTTGTGTTCAGAAGGAACAACTTGTAATATTTCAAGATATCCTGCAATACATGAATTATCATTCCTGTCCCATCTCATGTAATCCATGATATCAGTTCTCAGTCATCCTATGCCCCTAGTGGACATAGGATGACCCTAGACCCAAGAGTCATTGGTGAAGCTGGCACAGGAGTACCCCACATCCTTCAAGAGCCTCTGGGTCCCACGGGCCATACCGTTACACTCCAGTTTACAAATTTTTAACAAATATAACAAGTGCTTTTTAGATCTGCCAGGAGTCCAACTTTAAAGGGTGACATGTGATTGGTTGGCATAAGCTTTCTTCATTTCCGTTTTGTCACTAAACCACTAGGTGTTGGGAAACTGATGACCTCTTGTATCCAAGCTACTAACTCATTATATCAACAGACCCTTGCTTCATTACTACAAGAAACTTCAAATGTTCCTTTTTGCCATTGACCAAATGAATAAAAATCCAATAATCCTGCCTAATGTGACCCTAGGATATCATCTTTATGACTCGTGTTCTGATCCCAGAAAAGCCATAAAAAGTGTCTTACAGATTTTATCCGGACCGGGAAAAACTATCCCAAACTATTCTTGCAGAGACCACCAGAAATTAGCAGGTTTTATTGGAGACGAGACTTCAACCACAACCCTGCCTATGGCCCAGATATTATCTGTATATAACCACGTGCAAGTGAGTATAAAATAGCATGAATGATGTCTTAAAGCGGGAGTTCAACCGAAAAAAAAAATTTAACATTAGATTGAGGCTCGTTTTGTCAAGGGGAATCGGGTGTTTTTTTTACAATCGAAGCCGTACTTACCGTTTTAGAGATACATCTTCTCCGCCGCTTCCGGGTATGGGCTGCGGGACTGCGCGTTCCTATTTGATTGACAGTCTTCCGACGGTCGCATACATCGCGTCACGAGTAGCCGAAAGAAGCCGAACGTTGGTGCGGCTCTATACGGCGCCTGCGCACCGACGTTCGGCTACTTTCGGAAAATCGTGACGCGATGTATGCGACCGTCGGTAGACTGTCAATCAAATAGGAACGCGCAGTCCCGCAGCCCATACCCGGAAGCGGCGGAGAAGATGTATCTCTAAGGCCCGGTACACACGAGCAAACATGTACGATGAAACCGGTCCGTCGGACCGTTTTCACCGTACATGCCTGCCAGAGGGCTTCTGTACGATGGTTGTACTAACCATCGTACAGAAGTCCGCGCGTAAACAATACGCGGGGCGTGTCCGCGTCGTCGCCGCGGCGATGACGCGGAGACGTGGGCGGGCCTGCCATTTAAAGGCTTCCACGCATGCGTCAAAGTCATTCGACGCATGCGAGGGACGGCGGGCGCCTGGACATGTACGGTAGGTCTGTACTGACGACCGTACATGTCCGAGCGGGCAGGATTCCAGCGGACGGTTTTAAAACACGTCCAGGAATATTTGCCCGCTGGGAAAAGGCCCGGCGGGCAAATGTTTGCTGGAATTCGGCCCGCTCGCGCCTACACACGACCGAACATGTATGCTGAAACTGGCCCGCGGACCAGTTTCAGCATACATGTTTGGTCGTGTGTATGGGGCCTAAAACGGTACAGCTTCGATTGCAAAAAAAACACCCGATTCCCCTTGACAAAACGAGCATCAATCTAATGTTAAAAAAAAAGGTTTTGGGGTGAACCTCCAACTTTAAGTCTCAGCTGCTTTTTTTATTTTATTTTTTTGCATGCCTTTTTTTTTATAAAAAATGTACCAATACGTGAAACGAGTGCAGTATATATATATTGTGACTGTATGGCGCTCTGTCACAGTGTTAAAAGACAGTCTGGGCCGGTTTTGTAGAGAACAGGCACTGATAATACTCTTAGGAGAGTCGGGATTAGAGTTCAGGGCTCCACCACACCGAGGAGTCCATGTGTGTTGAAAAGGAGCAGAGAGGTGCGTGTCTGCACCGTGCTGTCTGGGACAGGACACACAGAGGCCCGAGCGACAAAGCAGCAGTGAGCTGCAGGAAAAAGCTGTCAGAGTTACAGCGTTTGTACACGAGCGCAGGAATGTTGTGTTAGACGGTGACCAATGGTCTCCAACCTGCGGCCCAAGGGCCGAATGCGGCCCTTTGCTTCCCTTTATACTTCCTACTGACACCAGCAATGGAGCACTATCCCACTGATACCTATAATGTGCACATTTCCTCCCACTGATGCAAATGATGGGGCACTATTCCTCCCACTCCCGAGTGCTGTAATGCCGTGTGTGTGGTGCGCAACGACTTATATCGGCATGGGGCGAGGTCACCGGATGATCCCCTACAGTTAGAAAAACATATGAGGTCACACATAACCCCTACAGCGCCCCCTAGTGGTTAACTCCCAAACTGCAATTGTCATTTTCACAGTAATCAATGCATTTTTATAGCATTTTTTGCTGTGAAAATTACAATGGTCTCAAAAATGTGTCAAAATTGTCCGATGTGTCCGCCATAATGTCTCAGTCACGAAAAAAAATCACTGATCGCCGCCATTAGTAGTAAAAAAATAAATAAATAATAAAAATGCAAAAAAACTATCTCCTATTTTGTAAACGCTATAAATTTTGCGCAAACCAAACGATAAACGCTTATTGCGATTTTTTTTAACCAAAAATAGGTAGAAGAATACGTATCTTTTTGGGTGATATTTATTATAGCAAAAAGTAAAAAATATTGGTTTTTTTTTCAAAATTGTCGTTGTTGTTTATAGCGCAAAAAAAAAGAACCGCAGAGGCGATCAAATACCACCAAAAGAAAGCTCTATTTGTGGGAAAAAAAGGACACCAATCTTGTTTGGGAGCCACATCGCAAGACCGCGCAATTGTCAGTTAAAGCGACGCAGTGCCGAATCGCAAAAACTGGTCAGGTCCTTTACCTGCATAAAGGTCCGGGTCTTAAAGCGGAGGTTCACCCATGGAGAACACTTTTTCCCCTTAGATGGATGCTCGTTTTGTCTAGGGGAATCGGCTATTTGTTTTAAAATATGACCTGTACTTACCTGTTTACGAGATGCATCTTCTCCTTGGCTTCCGGGTATGGGCTGCGGGACTGGGCGTTCCTTCTTGATTGACAGTCTTCCGAGAGGCTTCCGATGGTCGCATCCATCGCGTCACGATTTTCCGAACGTCGGTGCGCAGGCGCAGTATAGAGCCGCACCGACGTTCGGCTTCATTCGGCTACTAGTGACGCGATGGATGCGACCGTCGGAAGCCTCTCGGAAGACTGTCAATCAAGAAGGAACGCCCGCTCCCGAAGACCCATACCCGGAAGCGACGGAGAGGATGCATCTCGAAAACGGGTAAGTACGGATCATATTTTAAAACAAATAGCCGATTCCCCTAGACAAAACGAGCATCCAGCTATGGGGAAAACAGGAAAAAAACCACAAATGGGTGAACTCCCGCTTTAAGTGGTTAAGTGGCGGAACAGCCGCTATGATCGTTCTTATGGTGCAGGGAATCACCGGTTGAAACCGGCAATATCTGAATGATGCCTGTAGCTGCCCCCCAGGGCCGTTTGAAGGAATTTGGGTGCCCCAAGCAAGAAGCGGGGGACGGGGTGTTGCTGAGCTTCAAGTTGAGAAGCAGGGGGTGGGGGATGGGTTGGTGGGGGACAGATGCAGCTGCCGCCGAACACCGAGAGGTACTTCTTTACTTCTTCTGTCATTGCAAGTTGATAAGCGGGAAGCGGGGGGGGGGGTCAGGGGGTTGTCGCTGTGCAAGCTGTGGAAGCATTTTGTTTTAAATGCTCATTGATTCTGCTATAAACTGGGTAGTACTGATAAGCGCGGGGGGGTGCGCTGCTGCCTCCGCCGAACGGGTAGTGCTTCTTCTGATAAGCGTCGGGTAGTACTTCTGAATGCCTGCCTCCCCCCCATGTTCTTTTTAACCCCCCCTACCGCATACCGCGCAGCAGGAGATTCATTTTGCTGTTCCTGGCCGGACTGAAAGGAAGTGAGCACTGAGCACCGGCCGGAACTGCAGGAGGAACTTGGAAGAGGCCAGCTCGGGGGGGGGGGGGCCCAAGCAGTTGCTTGTTTTGTCTGTCTTGTTCTGACGGGCCTGGCTGCCCCCATCATTCAGATATACCCCCACAAAGCCCAGGACGTCAAGCGGTTAAAAGAAGAAAATGTGAAGCTTTTACAATCGTTTTATTAATGTATTCTCTAATCCTAGTCACCAGTTTTCTTGGTTGGTGACCCACGTACTGGTGGGCATTCCAGTATGTAGGGGACAAGATGACAATTTAGAAAGCCATGTCTACCTAAATCCTTTGAAGCTTAGACATCTCTTGTAAGTTTTTTGCCTCAATGTTGAAAGACGTCTCCCTTTATTTTAGGTCACTTTTGGGTCAATTGGTGATCGGCTCGAAAGAGCTTTTTTTCCCTCTCTTTACAGTACAGTTAATGACTACTTTATGATTTATCGTTATATATCAGAACTTATCAGATTTTTTGGATGGACTTGGGTTGGAATAATAACATCTGCAGATGAAAGTGGAGAGAGAGCATCGTTTCTGTTATTAAGAATTTTGTCAGAATTTAAAATCTGTGTGGCCTTTATAGCAAATCATGGTATCAGTGTATCAAAGCCTGAAAGTCGTGCTTTGGAAAGTGTGTATAACGCCATTAAAAAATCAGCGGTAAAAGTGGTCATACTCTGTGGAACATATCATGATTTAATATTTGAATCCTCACTGAGAAGATTATTCAGGGACATAACATTGATCCTCACTCCCAATTGGGCCTCAAGTATTGTTCTTATAGAAAACTATCCGGAGATGTTGAATTGTAGCTTATCCTTAAACTTTAGGTCCGAAGCCGATAAGAATTTCAAGAATTTTGTTGATGGTTTCCATCCAATGATCCGCCCAAAAGACAAGTTACTTGAAAATCTGTGGATGACGACACTTTTCTGCTCGTCAGGAAACAAGAAAAAAGATACTTTGTATGAAGACATTTATCGTATTTCTCTTCACAATTGTACGGGTCAGGAACATTTACCGAACCCCGGAGATTATTCATCTAACTGCACTACAGATCCCGTGTATTACGCGGTGGAATTCTTGGAAAAAAGTCTGCGTCTTCTGTACTCATCCCAGAATTATTCTTCTCTTAAAGGTCAGGCAGACGATAAGGAAAAATACAGACACAAGGTGAGCGCAAATGTGGCCAAAAATAGGAGAGGCCTTTATTAGATTCCTTCAGTGGAGATTAGACATGTGCACAGAAAAAAAATTTGTTTTTTTTTGTTCTGTTTCGTATCGTTCCGTAGGTTCGTTTCCGTTCGTTTTTCGTAAGACGCCCGTTTTCCTGTTCGTTCCCGTTCGTTTTTCGTACGACGATATTTTTTCGTATTCCGATCGTTTCGTATTTTCGTTACCGTTTTATTTTCGTACATGCGGGATGGTTCGTTATTCTGTTTAATTCATGTTCGTTACTTCTTAGACAATAATTTTTGTGAATTTTCGTCAATGATTTGCATTCTGTGTTTTGGATTCCTTTTTCTGTTCGTGTTTTCGGTCGTGTGTTCGTGTGACATCTATGACAATTTGTTGTGGATGTCATGTGGGCATGCGACTGAAGATACGAACAGAAAAAGGATTTTCGTCATTTTGTACTTTCGTAAATATATCGCGGGATTCGCGGCACTTTCAACACGCGGCGAATCCCGCGATATATTTACGATTGTTTTTTAACAACAAACATAAAAACTATCGTTTTCCGTTCGTTCTCAGAAAATTTGTTAGTTTTTAAACTCCATCAGAAAACCATTTTTGGGTTCAAAAGTCTGGCCAACTGATCTCCCTTCAGATGAAAATCCACAGAAAAGTTTATTTGGCTTTACTGAAGCTGCTTCACTAACTACACTCACTGCCCATTCAAAAAAACGAAAATTACATCTGTGGCAAGGGATTTGCATTCTGTGTTTTGGGTCCTTTTTCTTTTGGTGTTTTCGGTCGTGTGTTCGTGTGACATCTGTGGCAAAAGATTTGCATTCTGTTGAATCCAAAATACGAACAGAAAAAAGGAATTCAAAATACAGGGTGCGGGTCTTTTGTTGTGGATGTCGTATGAGCATACGACTGAGGGTGCAAACAGAGAAGGGATTCAAACAGGATACAGAATGCAAATCTTTTGTTGTGGATGTCGTGTGAGCATGCGACTGAGGGTGCGAACAGAGAAGGGATTTAAACAAGATACAGAATGCAAATCTTTTGTTGTGGATGTCATATAAACATACGACTGAGGGTGCGAACAGAGAAGGGATTCAAACAAAATACAGAATGCAAATCTTTTGTTGTAGGTGTCGTGTGGACATGCGGCTGAGGATACGAGCAGAGAGGGGATTCAAACAGGATACAGAATGCAAATCTTTTGTTATAGATCTAATTTTCGTTCTTTTGCCGTTTTCGTTTTGTCGTATTTTCGTCAGATCGTTCGTTCGTATTTGCGATTGTTCGTTATGCGGCTCATTCGTAATCCCGTAGTTTTCGTATTTTGGTGCTGCTTTAATTTTTTCGTATGTACACATTATTCTGCGGGTACGAAAATTAACATTTTCGTACGAAAATAACATTCGTACGAACGGGAATGCACATATCTAGTGGAGATGTGTCAATGATTCACGATTTGTGAGAGGTGACCAACGTGTAGCTAACTGTTTGTAATATCAGGTGCAGTGCCCTGGAAAAGTATTCATACCCCTTGAAATTCCCCACATTTTGTCATGTGACAACCAAAAACGTAAATGTATTTTATTGGGATTTTATGTGATAGACCAACACAAAGTCGCACATAATTGTGAAGTGGAAGGAAAATGATAAATGGTTTTCATTTTTTTTTTTTTTTTACAAATAAATTTGTATTTGTATTCAGCCCCCTTAAGACCCCTTTCACACTGGGGCGTTTTTCAGGCGCTTTGACTTTAAAAAAAAAAGCGCCCGAAAAAAGCTGCATCTGCAATCCCAATATGAAAGCCTTTCACACTGCCAGCGCCCGAAAAACGCTGGTAAAGATCCGCTTAATATGTTAACGGGAGGACCGCGAAAGATCAACCAATTCCAATCCAATAAAAATAAGTCGGAATATGAAATAGATAAATTGATCGCGTGCTGTAGTACGCATGTCACTTATGTTCTAGAATGTGAATACGTCCTACAGTACGTGGGTAGAACAACTAAAAAACTTTCAGTTAGATTAGGGGGAACACATTAGAAATATTAAAAAGGGATTAAGACACCACATCGCCTCATTACATTTTAGACAAATGCATAATAGAGACCCACAAAAATAGAAATTTTATGCCATAGACAAGATAGATCAAAATTGGAGGAATTTGAACCTAAGAAGGGAGGTATCATGAAATGAAACATATTGGATATTTTAATTAGATATGCTTAAACCTAATGAAATGAATGTGGAATTGCATATTAATTGTTTTTTAGAAAATTATTGATTTTTTTTTTTTTTTGTATTTTTTTTATTTTATTTTTATTTATTTTTATTTTATTTGATATTTACTTTTATTTGTATTTTTATTTGTTTTTATATTTATTTTTATTTTCATTTTTATTTTAATGTTATTTTAATTATATAGCTTTTAGACCCGGTTCACACTGGGGCGACTCGTCAGGCGACGCAGCCGCCTGACAAGTCGTGCTCCATTCTAGTGAATAGAACCGTTCTAATAGGAGCGACGCAAGAAAAAGGTTCTTGTACGACTTCGGGGGCGACTCGGGGCGACTTGCATTGACTTCTACAGTATACAGAAGTCATTTTGCAAGTCGCCTTAGAAGTCGTCTTCAGGTCGCCTGGCCGAGTCGCCCCCGAAGTCGTGCCGCCCCTGTGTGAACCGGCTCTCTTAGGCCTGGATTCACGTAGAGCGGTGCATAGTTATGCCGGCGTAGCGAATATACGCTACGTCGACGTATAGCAGAGCGGCGAGCACAGTATTCACAAAGCACTCGCTCCCAACGTTGCGCCTGCGTAACGTAAATTCCTCGGCGTAAGCCGGCCTAATTCAAAGTAGCTGGAAGGTGGGCGTGATCCATTTAAATGAAGCGTGACCCCATGCAAATGATGGGCCGAACGAACGGCACATGCGCCGTACCGTGGATGCATCCCAGTGCGCATGCTCAGAATCACGACTAAAATACTCCATAAGATCTGTCGAATCACTGCCTACGACGTGACGTAACCTACGCCCAGCCCTATTCACGTACTACTACGTAAACAACGTAAAATCCGACGGCAGTTCCCTGGTCCATACCTTAACATGACTTACCCCTGCTTTATGAGGCTTAACCTTACGCCGGACGTACAACTTACGTAAACCGCGTATATTAATGCGCCGGGCGCAAGTATGTTCGTGAATCAGCGTATCTCCCTCATTTGCATATTCGATTCGTAAATCAATGGAAGCGCCCCTTGCGGCCAGCGTAAATATGCGCCCACGATACGACGGCGTAGGAAACTTACGTCGGTCGTAGGAAGCCTATTTTTAGGCGTATCTAGTTCTGTGGGTATGGGCGCACAGTTACGACGGCGCACATTTACACTTACGTGGCGTATCTCGAGATACGTTGCGTAAGTGCTACGTGAATCCGGGCCTTAAGGGTTAATATTTCCTATTTAACTGTGAAGAGAAAGGAAAATGTTAAATGGTTTTCATTTTTTTTTACAAATAAATTTGTATTTGTATTCCGCCTCCTCAAGACCCATTTCACACTGGGGCGTTTTTCTGTCTTTTTTCAGTCGTTTTTCAGGCGCTGTGGCTGTAATAAAAGCGCCTGTAAGGCGCCTGAAAGCGCATATCAATGCCCCGTACTGTATCAGTGCCACCTTTCTTGTGCTCATCAGTGCTGCTCCATCGGTGCCCATCAGCGTTGCATGTTAGTGCCTCCTCAACAGTGCCCTTCAGTGCCCTCTCATCAATGCCGCCTCATCAGTGCCCATTAGTGGCGCCTCATCAGTGCCCATCGCCGCAGCCTCATCAGTGAACATAATGAACATAAATAATACACAAAACAAAAACCCAGTAGTGCACTTTATAGCTAAAAATCCCTCCCTACGCTATTTATGCCACCCCCCACCCCCCCCCCCGTAACCTGGGACATTTTTACCCACCCTCTAAGAAAACCTAAAGGTATTTCTCTTTTCTATTATGTCTTACAGGATTCATGCATTTTTAACAAATCTAGCTCCATGCAAAAGTGGGAACCTGACCTTGGCACCTCCCTCTACCTTTTCCGTGTAGTCAACCATTTCACTGCTATTTTCCTAGAACAGCCTTTTAACCTTTTCAACAGAGAGGAACCCTACGCCCTGCACATCCGATGGAATTTTCCGTCAGAATTCCGTCCAAGCTGTCTTGCATACACACCGTCAGACCAAATTCCGACCGTCCAAAACGCGGTGACGTAAAACACATTACGAGCCGAGAAAAATTAAGTTCAATGCTTCCGAGCATGCGCCGACTTGATTCTGAGCATTCGTGTTTTTTTTTCTCCGTCGGAGTTCCGCGCAGACGATCGGAATTTCCGATAGGATTTTTTTTTCATCGGAAGAAAATAAAACATGTTCTATTTCTAAACTCCGACGGAGAAAAAATCAGATGGGGCTACACACACGGTCGGAATATACGATGAAAAAAATTCCGTCTGACTTTTTTTCATCGGAAATTCCGATCATGTGTACGCGGCATTAGAAATAACTTTCCAGTCAGTGGGAAGAATTGAGTTTTGAAATGCTATTAATGTAGGAACATATTTTAGTTACCGGGGGCCAAATCCTCAAAAATCCTGCCTAACTTATTTTTTCCCATTTAAGTTACACTGACTTAAAATTTCTACCTAAGTGCCCGATCCACAAAGCACTTACCTAGAAATTTCAGGCCGTGTAACTTAAATGTCTCCGGCGCAAGGCGGTCCTCTTCTGCAGGGGGCGATGACAATTTAAATGAGGCGCGCTCCCGCGCCGGCCGTACTGCGCATGCTCGTGACGTCATTTTCCCGACGGGCAGCGCGCAAAATTACGTTACGTCGGGCTTTGTGGATTGCGACGGGACAATAAAGTTGCGTCGGGTAAAAAAAAAGTTACGCGCCGGGAAAAAAAAATCAAAATTTAAAAAAAAACGCGGCGATCGAAAAAAAGATCTGTTTTTACAAGGTGTTACTAGTTTACACCTTGTAAAAGCAGAACTAATTTTACGTATGCAAACGTAAACTTACGCAGAAAACACAAAGCTGAAAAGCTTTGTGGATCTCCGTAAGTCCTCATTTGCATACGCAAAGCGGCATTTCGACTCGAAATGCCCCCAGCGGCGGATGCAGTACTGCATCCTAAGATCCGACAGTGTAAGTCTCTTACAGATGTCGGATCTTCTGCCTAACTATGGGAAACTGATTCTGAGGATCAGTTCCAAAGATAGGCACAGGGATACGCAGGCTGAACAGCAGTTCCGCCTGCGTATCCCTTTTGAGGATTTGGCCCTGGGTTTATATCTACCTACTGTAATGTAGAAGTTCAGTAACAGTGATTTGTAATGTAATAAGCAATGTTTTTACTTTGCAGCTTAACTGGCAGTCAAACAAATTGGCACATGCGAAGGTCAGTGCAAAAGCAAACGAAGATCTTGAAAAGCAGTTTGATGTTCAGAACCATGTTTTTGTTAATGGGAGTTTGTTTACAAGACATGTTGGGATGTTCCTTAGTGATGGGTTAGGCTATTGGAAACTTGAAATTAATTCTACATTAATCAACTGGAAAAATGAGAAAAATCAGGTAAGGCTGTACGAGATCTGGTAAGGTGCTACAGAAAAAAGTTCTAAAAAGGTGGGTCACTCATTCATATGCCGTAATCAACACTATCAACTATTCCCCGCATGGCGAGGACTCATCTTGCCCTAAGATAAAGCAAGAATTACGTCTTTTCTCCCACATTTCTCTCTAGGGTAGACATTACGGGCTAGATTCAGATAGCCCGGCATAATTTTCTGCGGGCATAACGTATCTCAGCCTTGAAGATCTCACGGAGCTTCTGTTCAATCCATCATCGGAAAATGGAAAGAGTATGGCACAACCGCAAACCTACCAAGACATGGCCGTCCACCTAAACTGACCGGGCCGGGCAAGGCGAGCATTCATCAGAGAAGTAGCCAAGAGGTCCATGGTAACTCTGGAGGAGCTGCAGAGATCCACAGCTCAGGGGGGGAGAATCTGTCCACAGGACAACTATTAGTGGTCTCTCCACAAATCTGCCCTTGATGAAAGAGTGACAAGAAGAAAGACATTGGAGAAAAAAAGACATAAGAAGTCCTGTTTGTAGTTTGTGAGAAGCCATGTGGGGGAGGGGACACAGCAAACATGTGGAAGAAGGCGCTCTGGTCAGATGACACCAAAATTGATTTTTTTTGGCCTAAAAGCAAAACACTCTGCAGTTGATTTACACTTTGCAAAGTGCACAGTCTTTTTGCCTTTAGTAAATCACCTCAGTGTGTGGCAGAAAACTAACACTGCACATAACCTTGAACACACCATCCCCACTGTGAAGCATGGTGGTGGCAGCATCATGTGATGGGGACGCTTTTCTTCAGCAGGGACAGGGAAGCTGGTCAGAGTTGATGGGAAGATGGATGGAGACAAATACAGGACAATCTTTGAAGAAAACCTGTTAGAGTCTACAAAAGACTTGAGACCGGGGCAGAGGTTCACCTTCCAGCAGGACAACTACCCTAAAGTACAGCCAGAGCTACAATGGAATGGTTTAGATCAAAGCCTATTCATGTGTTAGAATGGCCCAGTCACAATCCAGACATAAAATCTCATTGAGAATCTGTGGCAAGATTCAAAAATTGCTGTTCACAGACACTCTCCATCCAATCTGACAGAGCTTGAGATATTTTACAAAGAAGAACGGGCAAAAATGTCCCTCTCTAGATGTGCAAAGCTGGTAGAGACACCCCCAAAAAGACTTGCAGCTGCAGTGAAAAACAGTTCTACAAAGTATTGACTCCGGGGACTTGGAAACCACTGTTAATACAGTTGCTACATCAAAAACCAGAACAATCAATAATAATTACCTTATTATGTGTAATTTATTATTGATTGTTCTGTTTTTTGATATAGCAACTGTATTAACAGTGGTTTCCAAGTACCCTGAAGAAGCCCCAAGTGGCGAAACACGTCGGGAACAGATACCACACCACCAATATTTGCGAAAACAACAATTATGACCATATAAATGACAAGTTGTTGGGTTTTATCATTTTTTCAATGATGTTCTAATAAAATGTGATTTTTTTTTTTTTTTTTTACAATAAAGTAGATTTTTTTTGTTCTATTTTCGGCATTGTTAAAATCCCACTAAAAAAATATCTCTTGTTATGTGAATATTCCAGATAATAAGTTGGCTTTTAAAATCCATTTAGGCATAAGAGTAGCTCACAGTATTAAAAAATCAGGAAAAAATGTTGTTGTCAGTCTCGGGTGTGAGGCCGGGTTGCTGAGAGGGCGCCCCTTGCGGCTAAGTGCACCGTACCCCTGGAGATGAGACAGGGAGTGCCGTGCCCAAAGGTGCACGGATTGCCGTTGCTGCTGCAGACCGGATAGATGCTAACAGAAGGTAACTGGGGTGCAGTGGCAGGTTTAAATAGACCGGGGAATGCTCCTACAATTGTCACGGCGTGCGCGCCCGTGCGCCGCAGTGTGCACGCTGAAGAACATGACTGGCGCGACCATGGCGGTTACTGGCGGAGTTGCCCACACTACGGCCATTTCCCTGACAGTTGTCAAGCTACTGTAACAAAATAAAAAAGAGGACTTTAGAAAAAAGGACTTCTGAAATAATAGGATAGGGGTGAGGGCAAATCACTTTGACCACTTAAGGACCGCCTAACGCCGATATATGTCGGCAGAATGGCGAGGCTGGGCACAGGCACGTACCTGTACATCGCCTTTAAGAGCCCAGGCGTGGGTCGCAAAGCTCCGTGACCACGCCCGCAGGACCCGCAGACCCGATCGCCGCCGGTGTCCCGCGATCGGGTCACAGGAGCTGAAGAACGGGAGGAGGTGAGTGTAAACACGCCTTCCCCGTTCTTCTCTTTGGCAGTGTCACTGATCGTCTATTCCCTGTCATAGGGAACGACGATCAGTGACGTCACACCTACAGCCACGCCCCCCTACAGGTAGAATCACTCCCTTAGGGCACACTTAACCCCTTAGTGCCCCCTAGTGGTTAACCCCTTCACTGCCATTGTAATTTTCACAGTAATCAGTGCATTTTTATAGCACTTTTCGCTGTGAAAATGACAATGGTCCAAATAATTTGTCAAAAGTGTCCGATGTGTCCGCCATAATGTCGCAGTCACAAAAAAAATCGCTGATCGCCGCCATTAATAGTAAAAAAAAAATATTTATAAAAATGCCATAAAACTTTCCCCTATTTTGTAAACGCTATAACTTTTGCACATATTGGTCCGGGTCTTAAGTGGTTAAACATATCCACCAAAGAAGAAGTTTCTTGGTTTTATAGATTCATTTAATGAACTTCCATATATAATACAACATGTTGCTTTCTGTTAGGTTCCAAAAGCTCAGTGCTCAGAAAGTTGTCTCCCAGGATATCGGAAAGTTCCCGGCTTCGCCATACAATCCTGTTGTCATAGTTGTGTCACGTGTGCATATGGAGAAATGTCCAATATTACAGGTAATGGGTATTAAATATTACTGGGGGGGTGTTATTTTTACCATCTGCTCTCCGGGGGAATTTGTACATTTTTCACATACATGATAAAATCAAAATGTTTTGCTAGAAAATGGTTCAGAAACAATATATATTTTCTAAAAGCAGAGCCCCCCCTCCCCCCCTGGAGAATAAAGTGGTGGCTGTTGCAATTTTTTATGTCACATGATATATGGGAAAATGCAAATTTTCGGGAAAAAAAATCAATTTGAATGAATTTTTGTGCGTACAAAAAAAAGATATTATATACAAATATTTTGTTAGACATAAAATATGTTGTTGCATTGAGTATATAGATACCAAACGTGCCAAGATTTAAAATTGAGAACAGCTCCGAAATGGCGACAAACTACAGAGCCTAAAAATTATTCACGGGTGACACTTTTAAAGCCTTTACAGGTTCTTCATTTAAAGTTAATAGTGAGCAGAGTCTGTCTGACTTTTTCCATCGGAAATTCCGATCGTGTGTATGGGGCATTAGTTTATTAGATATTTGACAACTATTAATATCTGATTACGCCCATACGAGTAAACCAAGACAAGGTAAGTGCTCACAGTGATCATTGATTTTATTTTGTTTTCCAGATAGTGAAAACTGCATGAAATGCCCCGATCATGAATGGCCAAATGAGAACAAAACACGCTGTATATCCAAACAATCAGAATTTCTTCCCTTCGCTGATGACACGCTCTCACTAGTATTTATAGTCGTCTCACTGTTGTGTTTTGGGAAGACTCTTCTAGTTCTCGTCGTTTTTATTTTACACCAGGACACGCCAGTTGTGAAAGCCAATAACAAGAGCCTCAGCTTCGTCCTCCTGGTCTCCATCATGTTGGGTTTCCTCTGTGTGTTCCTCTTCCTGGGTCGTCCTGTGGATGTAACCTGCTTGCTACGCCAAGTTTCCTTTGGAATTCTCTTTACAATAGCCGTATCTTCTGTATTGGCCAAGACTATTATGGTTTGCATTGCCTTCAAAGCCACCAAACCCAACAGCGTGTGGAGGAAATGGATTGGAGTAAAACTGCCCACCTGTATAGTCTTAGCTTGTTCCAATGTTCAGGTTATAATCTGTGTTAGTTGGTTGTCCATCTCTCCTCCCTTCCAGGAATTGGACACACACTCCTACCAGGAGAAGATCATCATTCAGTGTAACGAAGGGTCAGTTATCGGCTTCTACTCTGTCCTGGGGTATATGGGGATCCTGGCTGCTGTCAGTTTTATTATTGCTTTTTTTGCCAGGACATTACCGGACAGTTTTAATGAAGCCAAATACATCACCTTCAGCATGCTGGTGTTCTGCAGTGTCTGGATTGCCATGATCCCGGCCTATCTGAGCACCAAAGGGAAATACACGGTGGCTGTGGAGATATTCGCCATCCTGATTTCCAATAACGGTCTCTTATATTGTATATTTCTTACAAAATGCTTTTTAATTCTCTGTAGACCAGAACTGAATACAAAAGTCTATCTGCACAGTCAAAGAAATATATAAACTTTCTTTATTTAAAGACTTAAAAAAGTAGACAGTTATTTATTTATTTATTTTATTATTATTATTTTTTAATTTGTTAAGGTTGCAAAAAGTAAAATGACTTATTTAATTTCCACTTGTAGTGTAAGAGAACAATTATTAAAAAATAAGCAAATGTACATTATGTCAATCAAATTTCAAATATTTAAAATATGTTAAAGAATTCAATCATCAAGATATAAATGTTTCCAAATCACACAAACACGCCCATAAGACACACACATCTCTATCGGTGTCATAAAACTTAAAGTCTGAACTCCAGACAGATATGAAAGATACAAATTCTTGCAGCTCGTAAATAATACAGCATTAAATGTATTTTTTAAAGATGGATTGAACGGCCCCCTGTTCAGTTCCCGGCAGAACTTTTAAAGATTGCTAAAGTTCGGAGCCATATGACAAACCCCATTGAAGTCTATGGGACCCGAACTGAGAAAATCCAAAGTTCCCATTTTGAAGGCTTGTATGCAAGTAATTGGGCATACAATTATTATGGGGGTTTGGGTACTGCCCTGGGGGACATGTATCAATGAAAAAAAGTTTGTAAAAAACATAATTTTTAAATGTGCAGTGATTTACCGATGCTTAAAGTGGAGGTTCACCCGAAAAGTTAATTTTTAACATTAGATTGAGGCTCATTTTGTCAAGGGGAATCGGGTAGTTTTTTTAAAATTGAAGCCGTACTTACCGTTTTAGAGAGCGATCTTCTCCGCCGCTTCCGGGTTTGGGCTGCGGGACTGGGCGTTCCTATTTGATTGACAGGCTTCCGACAGGCTTCTGACGGTCACATCTATCGCTTCACGATTTTCCGAAAGTAGCCGAACGTCGATGCGCAGGCGCCGTATAGAGCTGCACCGACGTTCGGCTTTTTCCGGCTACTCGTGACGCGATGTATGCGACCGTCGGAAGCCTGTCGGAAGCCTGTCAATCAAATAGGAACGCCCAGTCCCGAAGACCATACCCGGAAGCGGCGGAGAAGATCTATCTCTAAAACGGTAAGTACGGCTTCGATTTTAAAAAAAATACCAGATTCCCCTTGACAAAATGAGCATCAATCTAAGGTTAAAAAAAATTTTTTTCGGGTGAACTCCCGCTTTAAAGTGAAACTGTCAAAATAAGAAATAACTATAAAAATGAAAAATTCCTTTTAAATATAGTGACCTGGGTGAACCCCTTAGTCTGCCTGTAAAGTGGTACATCTGTGTTGTATATAAAACCTGCTGCAGCAATAATTGCATTTTTTAGACATGTGCAGTTCATTTCATTCAAAATTAATATTTGGATGAGTTTTCGTTATTCAGAGATTCGGATATAACTGAATACCTGAATTACAATGAAAAAATAATTTTACCAAGATAAGAAAACAAAATTCGTACTAAAATTCAAATTGAACTTACATTAAACTTCAGTTGAACTCTAAGGCCCCATACACACCATAGAATCCATCCGCAGATAAATCCCAGCAAATGGGTTTCAGCGGATAGATCCTATGGTGTGTACACTCCAGCGGATCTTTATCCGCGGATATATCTCCCCTGGGATGGATTCCAGCAGATCGGATATTCGCTGACATGCACAACAAATCCATCTGCTGGAATCCATCCCAACGGATGGATCCGCTGGTCTGTACAGACTCACCGAATCCATCCGTCCGAAGGGATCCCCCGCATGCGTCGTAATGATTTGACGCATGCGTGGAATTCCTTATATGACAGCGTCGTGCACGTCGCCGCGTCATAATCGCGGCGAAGGCGCGACACGTCATCGCCAGAGGATTTCGGCGCGGATTTCAATGCGATGGTGAGTACACACCATCGCATGAAAATCCGCCGAAATCCACGAGAGGATTTATCCGCGGAAACGGTCCGCTGGACCGTATTCGCGGATAAATTCTATCGTATGTATGGGGCCTAAGGGCCCTTTCACATGGACGGATCAGTAATGATCCGCTCCGTGTGTCCGCAAAAGCTCAGTGGGGATCCTCCGTAAAATCCCAGCTGAGCCGTCGGCTGACAGGGCGGTCCCCGCACACATAGGGACCAATGTATGTCCCGTTTTCATCCGCAACGGATGGATGAAAATGCGGACATACGGTCTGCACATCTGAAAGGGCCCTAACTGTACACATATTGCTGAAATCAAAGACTGTGTGTGTTATTAAAGTACCATTTCAAAATAATGCAGTTTTAGTTAAGCCAAAGGTGATTTAAAGAGTCATTGGAATCATTTGAAGTTTTACTTTTGTTTGTTCACTTTGCCACATTGGAATCTGAAAAAAACAATCAAAAGTTTTCGATTCCACTGAAATTATCGTTTTGTACAATTTGAATCGAAAGAAAAAACCTGTAAATTCACAGATTCACTTTAATAAAAAGATATACTCTTATCTTAATTAACATCAGATGTTCTTCCTAACTAAAGTGACTCTATTGTAAAGAGGTTTAACCCTTTCAACTCTGAAAGTACACTACATGTGTTTGTAAAAATTGATGTGTAAAAAATATCTCATCTTGATATGATAAACATATCCGTCACATAAAAATGTATATATATATATATATATATATATATATATATATATATATATATATATATATATATATATATAAAAAGTGCAATATATCTGATAGATTAATTATTTCATCAGTAGTCAAAAATTTAAAAGTCAATTGTTTTTTTATAAGTTTCTCTCTTATTAGAGGTCTTGAGGGTTTCGTTTTTTTTTCTTCTTCCTGCACTCTGTAAAGTTGGAAGAACTTTATTGAACATAAAAAGACAACAATAATTATAACAAATGAATCTCTTGTGAGTGAGTGAATGAGTGAATAACTTATATAGCGCTACAAATGCAAACTGAATCGCCTCAAGGCGCTTGGCATCCATTTTCCTTCTATTTAGCCTTCAGAAAAGATGGGTCTTGAGTTTTTCTCTGAAGGCCTTTGTGTGAAATCTTTTCCCAGAACTGATATTCTTAAGCTTCAAGAGTTTGTTTTCATCTGGAAGGTCTAGAAATATTACATTTTTCTTCTTTCGATGACTTATAAGTCAGGTCCTGAAACAGAATGCAGTATCATTATTTTAAATGTACTATTTCATTGATTAAATTATACCTTAATTTACTTATTCAATTTACATATCACAATCCTAACATTTTATCATGACATGAAAGACTTATTTTGATAATAACATTTCTAATTTCTAATTTCTCTTAAACTGGCCTATATACTATTATTCTGTGTATTTTAAATATAACTGTTTAAAAGTCTGTTTTTTATTTAACACAATAAAAAGTTTAAATGTATTTTTAGCCATTTTGTTTGAGGGCAGAAGATAGAATGATTATATTCCCTGACAGCTTTATTTTTTTCCTCTCCGTGGCTGTCTTTAGTGCACAAAATTAAAAAATCTGTTTTGTTTTTGATCGATTCATTAAGTTACTAATTTTGTGTTGTTGCATTTGTAATGAAATTCATTTAATTTAGTTTAATTTCCTTTATTTGATTTTAAATGGATTATAATATTTTTTTCAAATTTGAATCAACATTATAGAATCAATCCAAAGTCATTGTGAAGAATAGTTAGTTTTATTTTGTTCAAAATTCTAATTTCAGAAGGTAGATATAACTCTTTCTATTTTATTCATTTCCAATTCTTTTCCAATTTTAAATTAGAATTTTGGAGGATGGCTATATTCTTTCTATTTCATGCTATTCTAATAAAACAAATTCTGTTGCATTCTTTTCTATTCTGTTTTATTCTATATTATTTTAAATTCTATAAAGTAGCCTAAGTAGGAATCACCGTGTTATTTCACTTTCATATCTTACTGCATATTTTGCAATATAGTTCCATTTCAAATTCTAATTCATTTTTGAATTTGAATTCAAATTCATTTTTGAATTCTAAGTCAGTTTTGAATTTGGATAATTTGCTTTGTTACAATTTACTTTGGATTCATTGAAATTAGTTACTATTCTAATTTGGAAATTGAGATACATCCGAATCTCTAAATAATTAAAATTTGTAACAAAACAACAGCTTTATTTATTTTTTCCTCTCTGTGGCTATCTTTAGTAGACATGTGCAGAATGTGAGGCTACGGCAGTATGCTGAGCCTGCATGGGATAGAGCAGAGGGAGAAGTGGGCTGCCGCGCTCTGGGGTAGTAACAGCCTCTGATTGGTCAGCTGCGGCAGCCCCCTTCTCTGATAGGTCCGTTCGCGTGAGGTAAAACCCGCACTGGACGAGCCTATATAAGGGAGAGGCTGAGGCGATTTGCTCAGTCACATCTCCTGACAAGCAGCATCGCCCGCCTCTCCCTCTCTCTCAGGATGAAGCGCGCTGTGCAGGACAGCCGTGAGGAGCTCTTATGTAGACTCCTAGAGAAGGCGGAGAGCAGGGGAGGTGAAGAGTGGCTGAAGCGTTGCCTGTCTGAGGAGAGTGGCTCTGTTTTATCTGTCAGCCCAGCTGCAGTACCAGAGATGAGCGTGGGCGCCCCCAGGAAACAGCCTGGAAGAAAAAAGAAATGTAAGACCAATAATTTAGCTCCTCAAGCTGAGGGAGCTGCAACAAGAGGTGCTTCTTGCCAGCAAGGGAGCAGCGCTGCCTCTTCCCCCCCTCCTGGGGACTTGGGTGAGCATGTTTTACCTGAAGTTGTTTTCAGTAATGTTAACCAGTTATCTGCATTTTCTAGTCTAATTGAATCTTTGTCTGTCATTGTGCAGCAGTTCAAAGGTATACATGATGCGGATTTTACCTCACAAAATGTAAATATGTATGTGCAACCAGGTGAGAGTCTGAGTACTCAGGCATGCACAGTAAGTCAGAGTGCACAGGAGACTGGTGCTGGAAATAGCGATAATGCTATTGATATGGAGGAGGTTGGTGTGGTGTGGCATGAGGCTGGTCATCCCTCTCTGCTAAATAAGGATGTTACTGTCAGATCGAGTGTGAGGTGTCCTGCTGTTAATAATACTTTACCCCTCAGATCCTCGGCTGCTATGGTCAGCGAGTCTTCCTTTAAGGAACCCCTCCCTTGCAGTTTATCCCCGCTGGGTTTTCATCTGTCTAAGTCAGTCAAAGAAAAAATTTGGAGGGGTGAATATCTCGATATATTATCACTTCTCCCTGCTTCTAAGGAGTTTTTGGCTAAATCTGACAGGCAGTCCAGCGAAAGAACAGAGGAAGATAGGAGGAGAGCGGTTCCTAAGACATTTCAAAACTGGCTGCAAGCGTTCTGTATCTATTCAGCAGTTATGGGAGAACGCTTCCCGGGGAAGTGCTCAGGTTTATTCCAACACCTGGATATTATTGCGGAGGCCTTTCGCCACTTTGGCGGCTCCGCATGGTTCTCATATGACGAGAATTTCCGTCAAAAACTAGCTGTGCACCCATCGCTGCATTGGGGGGCTAAGGACGTTGGTTTATGGTTAAACCTTATGCTGCCACCTAGGCCCCAGTTCACCCCTCGCCCCGCTTCAAATGGTCAGAGTCCAGTCAGGAAGGGTGTATGCTTTGCATTCAATGAGGGTCAATGTAAATTCTTATTGAATTGTAGATACAAACATGAGTGTTCTTATTGTGGCGGTACTCACGCGGCGAGCAGATGTTTTCGTAAAGCTGCCGCTAGTTCCTCTCATTCAGGACCCAAGGACACACATGGGAAAGGCCCCGACTCCGGTGAGCCTGGCAAGAATGCGCCCATGGCTCGAGCGCTATCCAGACCACAGGATGGCGGCTCTGCTAACTGAAGGTTTTGCCAATGGTTTCTTAGTGCCATCCTTTACTGGTTCAGGGTGTACACCAGTTAAAAATTTACTATCGGTATCCATGCACTCTAACTTAGTGCTTGAGAAAATTTGCAAAGAATTGTCTGAGGGTAGGGTGGCTGGCCCCTTTAATGACCCGCCATTCTCTAATTTCCGGTTGTCCCCTTTGGGCATCGTACCCAAGAAAGAGCTGGGTGCGTTCAGACTGATCCACCACCTATCTTACCCACCGCATTCGTCACTCAATGACGAAGTTGCCTCTGTGGAGGCTCCAGTCTGCTACGCCTCATTTGATGAGGCTTTGTGTCTTTTGAGGCAAGCAGGGCAAGGGGCTGTGCTAGCAAAGGCTGATATTAAGTCGGCTTTCCGCCTTCTTCCCGTGCATCCACAAGGCTTCAATTCTTTGGGTTTTCAATTTTTGAATAAATATTATTTTGATAAATGCATGCCAATGGGGTTTTCTATGTCATGCTTTTATTTCGAGGCTTTTTCCTCCTTCTTACATTGGGTCGTGTCAGTCGTTATCCCTCAAGGCCTTATCCTACATTATCTAGATGACTTCTTGTTTTTAGGTCCCCGGGGGTCATCAGTGTGTATGGAAGCTTTACAGGTTTTCTTTGACGTTTGTCATGACTTTGGCGTGCCTCTGGCCCAGGAGAAAACAGTTTTTCCCACGACAGTTATTGAATTTTTGGGGATCACGGTTGACTCCGAACGAATGGAATTCAGATTGCCACAACAGAAGATACATAAAATGAAGTCTATGATTGCAACCTTTCTTGTCAGTAAGAAGGTGTGCTTAAAGGAGGCACAATCTTTGCTGGGTCTTTTTGCTTTTGCAGCCAGAGTCATCCCTATGGCGAGGGTATTTTCGCGCAGGTTCTCGTTAGCCATAAAAGGTATGGTGAACCCTTACGCTCATTTCCGAATTTCAAAAAGCATCAAGGATGATCTAAGAATTTGGGATGCTTTTTTAAATGAGTTTAATGGTTCCTCGGCCTGGCAAATGGACTTTATTAATAGTTCTCAGTTGGAATTCTTCACCGATGCAGCTGGCTCTGCTGGGTTCGGGGCTTTCTTGGATGGGCGCTGGTGCGCCCAGTCCTGGCACCCTGATTGGCTCCAGAAGGAGATACTTCAAAATCTAGTTCTGTTGGAGCTCTTTCCAGTGATTGTGTCGGTGGTTGTGTGGGAAGACATCTTTAGGAATCGTAGAATCTTAGTTCATACGGATAATAAAGGTGTCTTTTTTGCCATCAATACTCTGTCCTCTAAGTCTGATCCCGTTCTGAGGTTATTGCGTTTCCTTGTACTTCATTGTATGAACTGTAATATATGGTTGAGAGCTGAGCATATTGCAGGTAAAGAAAATAACATAGCAGATTCTTTATCTCGTTCACAGTTCAAGAGATTCCGAGAGTTGGCGCCATCAGCGGATCAACATGGCACCCCTTGCCCAGACTTCCTCTGGGGCTTAATTTGGGAATAATATTCCGGAATCTCAAGGCTTCAGTAGCGGAAAACACCTGGAGGGATTATAGGCTTTCATGGCACAAATGGTGCTCTTTCTGTCAACCATTGGGTTTGGATCCACTAGATGTGTCTTCTTACGTGGCTTTGTCTTTTTTGTCCTTTCTCATTCAGTCTAATCTGTCCCCGGCTTCCATAGGTAAAATATTGGCTGGAGTTTCTTTTTTCCTTAAGTTTGCAGGCCTTCCTGCTCTTACCTCTTTCTTTCAGGTCACCCAGGTTTTGAAGGGCCTCAAAAAGTCTAGGCCCTCTTTAGATAATAGGCGTCCCATATCTATCCCCATTTTGATCGATCTTCTTCAGATCCTTCAAGATGTCTGCTCATCCAATTTCGAATCTTTGCTTTTTAAGGCTGCTTTCTCTATAGCATTCTTTGGAGCCCTTCGGTTAGGTGAGTTTACTGCAGCAAATAGAAACGCTTTTTCATTTCTCCGTTTTTCTCATGTTCAGTTTGACGTCGGTTCTGTCCGTCTGTTTTTGTCCAGATCAAAGTCCTCTCAGGTTGGCCAGTGGTTTTCTTTATCCAGTTCTCCTAATGAGGCTATCTGTCCCGTGTTTCATGTTCGTAATTATCTTTTGGTCAGACCATTGAGTAACGATTCCTTTTTTATTCATGAAGACTTGTCCTCTCTAACTAGGTACCAGTTCTCAGCTGTTTTGGCCTCCTGTTTGAAGCGCTTGAATTTATCTGGGTACCAATTTTCTTCCCATTCTTTCCGAATTGGCGCTGCCACCACAGCTGATTCTATAGGTTTTTCAGAGAGTAAGGTTAAAAAAGTGGGCAGGTGGGGCAGCAATAGATATAAGTTATATGTTCGTCCCAGTCTTCTAACTTTATGATTCTCTTTCAGATTTATCCAGGAATATCGCTTGGGTCATAGGTCACTCCTACGTGTTCTGGGCTTACAAGCACTCCGGATCCAGATCATACTCTGCTAACCTGGGGCTTGATCCTGATTTATTTTTAATTTTATGGTCAGGTGTTAGAGGTATGCGGTGGCGCAATTTAAAAGACCACCTAGCTTATTTGTCTTCTGTCTGGCCTCAACCCCAAGTGATAGTTATCCACGTGGGGGCTAATGACTTGGGTAAATTCAACACATGGGACTTGTTATGTGAAATGAAAAGGGATCTCTATTCCATAACTCAAATGTTCCCAGGTTCAGTGTTAGTATATTCTGAGATGGTTCCCAGGCTGTTATGGTCGCCGCACGGCACCCTTTTCCACGTGGATAGAATCCGCAGACGGCTAAATAGGACGATTCATAGTTTTATGCCTTCAATTGGTGGCTCTTCCTTTCGTCATTCCGAGTTAGAGGGTTTTTTGCCTGGGTTGTTTCGGGTTGACCAAATTCATCTGTCAGGCATTGGCCTGGACATTTTTAATATGGGTATCCAGTCCATGATCGAATCAGCCACGGTGGTGGGGGGGCCTCGGCCAACAGCTTCGCGGTTGGCCCCGGCCGGTGGGGAGTAGTCGTCCAGCTTTTGCTGGATGGACAGAAATTAATTTGATTTTAAAGTTTTAAGTTTAGCCAATTTGGCCTTTTGTAATTTAATTTATTTATTGAGAAAATTTTTGTAACCCCGCCCCCACATTTTATGGATGACACCGTGGCCAATTTTACCAAAGTTAAATAAAAATGTTGTATCAAATTGTTGTTTGGTCTCCTTATTCAATACCTCTGTACTAGCCCATGTGAGGCTACGGCAGTATGCTGAGCCTGCATGGGATAGAGCAGAGGGAGAAGTGGGCTGCCGCGCTCTGGGGTAGTAACAGCCTCTGATTGGTCAGCTGCGGCAGCCCCCTTCTCTGATAGGTCCGTTCGCGTGAGGTAAAACCCGCACTGGACGAGCCTATATAAGGGAGAGGCTGAGGCGATTTGCTCAGTCACATCTCCTGACAAGCAGCATCGCCCGCCCGCCCACCCTTACCTGTCAGTTTGTCATAATAAGTCATGGGGTCGTCTGTATGGGGGGAGTAGTCGTCCAGCTTTTGCTGGATGGACAGAAATTAATTTGATTTTAAAGTTTTAAGTTTAGCCAATTTGGCCTTTTGTAATTTAATTTATTTATTGAGAACATTTTTGTAACCCCGCCCCCACATTTTATGGATGACACCGTGGCCAATTTTACCAAAGTTAAATAAAAATGTTGTATCAAATTGTTGTTTGGTCTCCTTATTCAATACCTCTGTACTAGCCCATGAAAAAATCTGTTTTGTTTTGGATCGATTCATTAAGTTACTAATTTTGTTTTGTTGCATTTGTAACAAAATTCATTTAATTTAGTTTAATTTCAGTTATTTGTTTTTTGACTGGATTCAAATTTTTTTCAACACATCCGAAGTATTCAAATAGAATTTGAATCAAAATTATAGAATCAATCAAAAATAAAATTGTGAAGAATAGTTAGTTTTCTTTTGTTCAAAATTCTAATTTTGGAAGGCAGATATTACGGTCTCTATTTTATTACTTTCCAATTCTTTTCCAATTTTAATTAATTAGAATTTTGGAAGATTGCTATATTGTTTCTATTTTATTTTATTCTATTATAATCATTTTGTTTCTGTTGTATTCTTTTCTATTCTTGTTTAACCTATATTATATTATATTCTATAAAGGAGCCCAAGTAGGAATCATCATGTTATTTCACTTTCATATCTTACTGAATTTATTGCAATATATTTCCATTTCAAATTCAAATTTATTTTTGAATTGGAATTCAAATTCATTTTTGAATTCAAAGTCAGTTTTGAATTTGGATAATTTGCTTTGTTATAATTTACTGTGGATTCATTGAAATGAGTTACTATTGTAATTAGAAAATTCAGATACATCCAAATCTCTAAACTATGAAAATTTGGTAAAAACTTAAATTTGTAACAAAACGAATTGCACATTTAGGAAACTTTCACTTCCTGTTTCAGTGAAAATTTTATAAGCAGGACAGGAAGTAAAATGAAACCTTCTCAATTTTACACATACAGCAAGATAGAGCCTTTCTGTGTCCAAACCTAAAAACAAAGGGCCAGATCCACATACATGTGCATCGGCGCAGCGTATCAGAGATACACTACGCCGCCGTACCTTACCTGGCGTATATTCGAATCCTCAGCGAGTTTGCGCCGTAAGTTACGGCGGCGTAGTGTATTTCTGGCGAAGGATTTGAAATTTGGCGGGTTGGGGGCGGGTTTCATTTAAATGAAGCGCGTCCCCACGCCGAATGAAATGCGCATGCGTCGTCCAGAAATTTCCCGCCATGCTTCAAATTTTTTTCAACACATCCGAAGTATTCAAATAGAATTTGAATCAAAATTATAGAATCAATCAAAAATAAAATTGTGAAGAATAGTTAGTTTTCTTTTGTTCAAAATTCTAATTTTGGAAGGCAGATATTACGGTCTCTATTTTATTACTTTCCAATTCTTTTCCAATTTTAATTAATTAGAATTTTGGAAGATTGCTATATTGTTTCTATTTTATTTTATTCTATTATAATCATTTTGTTTCTGTTGTATTCTTTTCTATTCTTGTTTAACCTATATTATATTATATTCTATAAAGGAGCCCAAGTAGGAATCATCATGTTATTTCACTTTCATATCTTACTGAATTTATTGCAATATATTTCCATTTCAAATTCAAATTTATTTTTGAATTGGAATTCAAATTCATTTTTGAATTCAAAGTCAGTTTTGAATTTGGATAATTTGCTTTGTTATAATTTACTGTGGATTCATTGAAATGAGTTACTATTGTAATTCGAAAATTCAGATACATCCAAATCTCTAAACTATGAAAATTTGGTAAAAACTTAAATTTGTAACAAAACGAATTGCACATTTAGGAAACTTTCACTTCCTGTTTCAGTGAAAATTTTATAAGCAGGACAGGAAGTAAAATGAAACCTTCTCAATTTTACACAGACAGCAAGATAGAGCCTTTCTGTGTCCAAACCTAAAAACAAAGGGCCAGATCCACATACATGTGCATCGGCGCAGCGTATCAGAGATACACTACGCCGCCGTACCTTACCTGGCGTATATTCGAATCCTCAGCGAGTTTGCGCCGTAAGTTACGGCGGCGTAGTGTATTTCTGGCGAAGGATTTGAAATTTGGCGGGTTGGGGGCGGGTTTCATTTAAATGAAGCGCGTCCCCACGCCGAATGAAATGCGCATGCGTCGTCCAGAAATTTCCCGCCATGCTTTGCGCGAAATGACGTTGCAACGACGTCATTTTTTGAACTTAGACGTGAGTTACGTCCATCCCTATTCACGGACGACTTCAGACGCCGAAGTATTGCATCTTAGATCCGAAGACGTACACCTGTCGGATCTAGCCCAGAAGCCGTCGTATCTTGTTTTGAGGATTCAAAACAACGATACGACGCGGGAAATTTGAAAGTACGCCGGCGTACTTCGTCTGTGGATCTGGCCCAAAGTTTTAGCTAGAAATATACTTTAGATCTTCATGGAAAAAAAGGAAACTTCTTGAGTTAGTGGCTCTAACAATGGTGCATGGGGCTTTTTTTCTATCTAAAGGCTTTTTCTCGATAACATAGAATGTGTGGTATTGGCAATCAAAGACTTTGGTGTGATTGTCACATGTTTGGGGACTTCAGTTCTCTCCCATCATTTTTAATTTCATAAAGCACAGAAGGAATGTGCTAAAAACAAATGTAAAGCCTTCCTTCTCATCATCTTCTTCCTCCTCACCATAAGTTTGCTTTTCATTTACAAAAAAAACATTGACATTGACATGATCCTCCACTCCACTGTGTAAGATAGGCCTTCCTCATGGTAACCGGCTCTTCTACCAGGTACGTGACAAAGAGCCAAAGAGCGCTTCTTCCGCTGCTGAACTGTGAAATGGTGAGCTATTGATATGACCTGAGTTACAAATCTTACTATATTTGAACTTTCTGGAAAGCACATGCAGGATTCTGAGGCTTGGATGAGGGTTTTAATTCTGAAGTATCTCAGTAACTAGGGGGAGCCTGGCCTTAACAATACCGGGCTCTCCAAACTTTGGCCCTCCAGCTGTTGCGGGCCTACACGTCTCATGAGGCATTAGAAAACGCTAACATTCACAGACATGACTAGGCATGATAGGAATTGTAGTTCCTGAACAACTGGAGGGCCGTAGTTTGGAAAACCCTACATTAGGGTGACCAAACATCCTCGGTTTCCGGGGACAGTCCCCGGATTGAGGACACTGTCCCCAGACCACGTCTGTCCCCAGTTTTGTCTCCGGATTGGATTTGAACAGGGGCTGGGGCAATTTCAAAGACAGTCAATGGAGAATTGAAAAAAACATTCTGAATTACACCCCCCACCACTCCTACTAGCTTGAGGGGGTGTATTTTTTTCCATTATCTGTGCCCCTTTCTGATGATCATGTGCTTTGCGGACAGAGGGAATATTTCCTCCGTTTCGGGTGTATGCCTATTCAGCTCCACTCGCATTTTTTTCTGCCTTGGCTCCTTGCCTTCCCTAGTGGAGTGATCTTCCTCCGCTCCTCACCCAATAATAGCCGGGGCCCAGAGAGTAAGACTTGACAGGCCGTGAGGTGGGCAGCGGCAGCGACGGGCAGAGAGTTGCTGGTGGCAGGCCATTACTAGTAAAAAAAATATGTCCCCGGATTTAATTTAAAAAATCTGGTCACCTTACCCTACATGATGGATGTAGGTGGCCTACAGATGAACTTGACTGTAAATAATTCCAATATTATTCACTTCTTTTATGTTATCATAATGCATTAAACTTTTAAGAGCATCAGGTGGAGAAGAAAAGGGAATTGACGTGGAAGAATGAAAATAAAGGGAAAAAAAGCACTTTACATATTAATAGAAAATTCTTCAATGTACATTATTAGAAAATCTTTTCAGGCATCTTCAGGCAACTAAAATACAGAAGCTTTTTTTCCTCTTTACTACGGCTAAATAAACTTCTAGTTCTAAATCTCTGCACTACACGTCTTTATAAGCCGAGCACAGAGGGCTCCGACCTGCTGCACTGGCAGCTCACACCATCCAGTGTCATGTACAGATTTCTTGCTCTGCATTTGTTCAGATCTATTGAAATACTTAATTTGTAAAACTATGTGGCTTGTTTTATTTCTGTGTTTAATATTATGCCCAGATAGTATCAGCAATCCATCGCCAGCTTGTGACCTGAAGATTGTATCAGCGTACGAGGATTACGAATATGTTCAGGATGGAGACATCATCATTGGAGGAGTCTTCACCGTCAACTGTCTCATGGGCGGGTACACGATCCCTGAGAAGCCCAATGTCCATGCCATGTTCTGTCTAAAGTATGTAACAAAAAAAAAGAAAGTCTATTGAAACTCATACCTGTAGTACGTACCATTGGAGCGCTGAGCTGTGGAGGGGGCGGGGAGCGGCTCGCTGAGACGCGGAGACTGCCGTCAGTCCAGGCACCTGGTGGATCCAGATTTCCGAAATCGGGATGACGCGGTGCCAGGACTGATCTTGGTGATGTCAGCAGAGAGAGGACTTTAGACCGCTCTCCGCTAAAAACGGGTCACAGGAGTGCAAAACGGATTGCACTCCTGTGACCCAGAGGAGAAGCCCAGCCGAATGAGCTCAGGCTGGACTTCTCCTTTATGGTTATTTGCTATCAATTTTTAAAACCTTTTTTCTTTGTAAATATCAGTACTTTCTGTACATTTCTTTATGAACTTCACTTTCTGTGATTTGTGTTTTGTTTGATGTACGTTTATACATATTAATCACTTACATGCACTATTAATTCACTTTCACTTGGTGATTTAGTATACACATATAAGATTCTTTAATTATATTTTTTATGTCATATTTAATCATTTTCATAACTCATATATATGTTTTAGTAATGTTTTTTTCACTAAAAGATTCACTATTCACTTTCTGTACATCTCAAACATTTTCCCCTTCACAGGTAGGATCACGACACCCCCAGACATGTTATTTAAAGTAATTTGACCTTTTTTATGTTTAACAGTAAGTATTAAAAAAATAAAAAATCACTGCTTCTGGCAAAATTGATTAACTAAAAACATTATTTCAAAATGCTAAATGTTTCCTAGGGCAGAGGCCACCTCCCATACAATTTTTTTTTATACACCTTTGCCTATTACAGCAGAAAATGGGCATTGTAAATTTGACAAATTTGACCCTCCCCATTGATTTTTCAGGGGAGCTTAAAGAGGAACTGCAGTCTTCTCACATAATTTGTAATAAAAACATCTTTTCCATACTTTTGTTTATTAAAAATATGTAGAAGAATATATATCGCCCTAAACTGATGAAGAAATTTGTTTTTTAAAAACATTTTTGGGGATTTTTATTATAGATAAAGGTAAAAAATATTGTTTTTTTTTTTCATGAATTATCGCTCTTTTTGTGTTTATGTCACAAAAAAGCGGTGATTGACTTCCTATGTTACAATTTGTGGTTGCTTTCATTATATTGCTACTAACCTTATGTTTGAAAAAGGTTTTCTCTCTGTATAATGATGTAATTGTTGTATTAACCCAAAGGCCTACCCCACCTTCCCCATCAGGAATTTTGGGGCCCCTTACACAGCTTTCAAGCATGTGCCCCCTAGAGCGGGTGGGGGGGGGGGGGTGCTGCTGATAATTACAGTGCCATCTCAGCTCCTCTTCTCTCTCCTCTTCTCCTTCTGCAGCGAGTTGAGAACCGGGGGGTGTCGATAATTAGATAATTATGGTGCCATCTTGGCTCCTCTTCTCTCTCCTCCTGCAGCGAGTTAAGAACCCGGGGGTGCCGATAATTACAGTGCCATCTTAGCTCCGGAGGTGCCAATAATTACAGTGCCATCTCAGCTCCTCTTCTCTCTCCTCCTGCAGCAAGTTGAGAACCGGGGGGGTGCCGATAATTACAGTGCCATCTCAGCTCCTCTTCTCTCTCCTCCTCTCCTCTTGCAGCGAGTTGAGAACCGGGGGGGTGCCATCTCAGCTCCTCTTCTCTCTCGCCTCCTGCAGCGAGGGGTGCTGCCGAAAGCCGAAAATGACAGTGCAGTGCCATCTGACCTCTTCCTCCGCCGACCGGGCCCCTGACAGGTGTAATGCCTGTACCCCCTGAATGCGGCCCTGACTTTAAAAACTAAACTAAAAACTTTATTGATGAAAAAAATCTATATCAGGCCATTATTCAGGTAAGCAGCCTGGATGGCCAGGAAAGGGGAGCAGTTGATCTGTGACATATATGGCCATATGTGATCAGTGACCTTGCAGTAGCCAAAGGTTCAGGCAGGCGGGTGGGTGAACTGACCAATACTGGCCATTTAGTGTGTCCATTCACTGCATTCAGCCATTTGCAAACATCTTGGGTTGAGACTGAACTCATGGATGACCCGAACAGTAGCTCCTCCCTAAAGATACTCCAGTTTACAAATTTATGACAAATACAATGGTGATTTTTAGATCTGCCAGGAGTTCAACTTTAACGGGTGAAATGTGATTGGTTGGCATAAGCTTTCTTTCCATTTTGTCACTAAACCACTGGGTGTTGGGAAACTGATGACCTCTTGTATCCAAGCTATTAACCCATTATATCAACAGACCCTTGCCTCATTACTACAAGAAACTTCAAATGTTCCTTTTTGCCATTGACCAAGTGAATAAAAATCCAAGAATCCTGCCTAATGTGACCCTAGGATATCATCTTTATGACTCGTGTTCGGATCCCAGAAAAGCCATAAAAAGTGTCTTACAGATTTTATCCGGACCGGGAAAAACTATCCCAAACTATTCTTGCAGAGACCACCAGAAATTAGCTGGTTTTATTGGAGATGAGAGTTTAACCACAACCCTGCCTATGGCCCAGATATTATCTGTATTAAACCACGTGCAAGTGAGTATAAAACCATGAATGATGTCTTAAGTCTCGCCTGCTCTTTTTTTTTTTGCATGTCCTTTTTTTTATAAAAATGTTACCAATAGGTGAAACAAGTGCAGTATATATATTGTGACTGTATGGCGCTCTGTCACAGTGTTAAAAGACATTCTGGTCCGGTTTTGTAGAGAACAGGCACTGATGGTACTCTTAGGAGAGTCAGGATTAGAGTTCAGGGCTCCACCACACCGAGGAGTCCATGTGTGTTGAAAAGGAGCAGAGAGGTGCGTGTCTGCACCGTGCTGTCTGGGACAGGACACACAGAGGCCCGAGCGACAAAGCAGCAGTGAGCTGCAGGAAAAAGACAGGGGCCCGGATTCAAGAAGCAATTGCGCCTGTGTAACCATAGGTTACACAGCGCAATTGCTTACTTGCCCCGGCGTTACGAATGCTCCTGGTTCAGGAACATCGTAACGCTGACTGCAGCCTAAAATTTGCGTGGCATAAGGCTCTTATGCCACGCATATCTTAGGCTGCATTCTTGCGATGACCGCTAGGGGGCGTTCCCATTGTGGTCAGCGTATAGTATGCAAATTGCATACTAACACCGATTCACAATGTTGCGCGAGCCCTGCGTATGCAATTTACGTTGTTTCCGTACGGCGTGTTTAGCGTAAGGCTGCCCCTTCTAATAGCAGGGGCAGCCAATGCTAAAGTATACCCGTCGTTCCCGCGTCGCGACGTTCAAATTTTATGTAATTTGCGTAAGTGATTCGTGAATGGCGCTGGACGCCATTCACGTTCACTTTGAAGCAAATGACGTCCTTGCGACGTCATTTGCCGCAATGTACGTCGGGAAAGTTTCCCGACGGAGCATGCGCTCTACGCTCGGCGCGGGAGCGCGCCTAATTTAAATGATTCCCGCCCCCTACGGGATCATTTACATTAGGCGCCCTTATGCAGGGCAAGTTTACACAGCGCACACGCAATTTACGGAGCTACTGCTCCGTGAATCGCGGGTAGTGCAGGAAATTTGCGGGGGCGCAGGGCAAAAACGCTGCCCTGCGCCTCCGTAACTAAGGGGCAAATCTACCTGAATCCGGGCCAGGAGGGAGCTGAGAGAGTTGCAGCGTTCGTACACGAGCACGGGAATGTTGTGTTAGACGGCGACCAGTGGTTTCTAAATTGAGGCCCTTTGCTTCCCTTTATTCTTATTGGGGCAATATTCTTCCTATTGACACCAACAATGAAGCACTATCCTACCGATACATTATATATATATATGTTTTTCTAACACCCTAGAGAATAAAATGGCGGTCGTTGCAATACTTTCTGTCACACCGTATTTGCGCAGCGGTCTTACAAGCACACTTTTAAATATATTTTTTTTAATAAAAAAAATAAGACTACAGTAAAATTAGCCCATTTTTTTATATTGTGAAAGATAATGATATTCCGGGTAAATTGATACACAACATGTCACGCTTTAAAATTGCGCCCGCTCGTGGAATGGCGACAAACTTTTACCCTTAAAAATCTCCATAGGTGTTGTTTAAAAAAAATCTACAGGTTGAATGTTTTGAGATACAGAGGAGATCAAGGGCTAGAATTATTTCTCTCTCTCTACCAATCGCGGCGATACCTCACTTGTGTGGTTTGAACACCGTTTTCATATGCCGGCGCATGACAGGTCCTCTTAAATATGAGATCTGGGGTCAAAAAGACCTCAGATCTCATATTTACACTATAATGCAAAAAAAATTACATTAAAGAAAGTCCCTTTAAGACCTATGGGCAGAAGTGACGTTTTGACATCGCTTCCGCCCTGCAATGATATGGAGACGGATGGGGGCCATCTTCCCCTCAGTCGTCTCCATACCAAGCCAGGAAGAGGACACGATCGCCTCCGCCGCTAACGATGGCTCTGGTAAGCTTTGGAGGGCACCAGAGCGCGGTGGGAGGGTGAGCCTCTTCCTCCGCCGATAAAAATTATCCTGCGGTAAATCCGCCGCAGAGACAACTTTTATCTGAAAGCGGACAGCCCGCTGAAGAAGAAGATACCGGGGCTATGGTAGCTAGCTGCTGCCAAAACAATGATATTCCTCTTCAAAATAGTGAGGCAAAACAACAGCGGGTGGTCCATTAGTGGTTAAATAACAAACATGTTATACTTATGTAGCGGCCTGCTATTTTCTAGCCGGCACTGCTTTAAATTTAGAGGGTAGTCTGAGAGTTAGTTGACTCAGACTGTATGTTTTTCATTAAATTGTGGCCTCTGTTCCAGCCATGGCTGTACTCTGAGTGACCACTATTGTTGTCTGGGGTGTTGTTATCATTCCAGGCTGAGGGTGGCAGCAGTCAGGTCAAGGCGTTTTGGGTGTTTCCCCTTCAGCAGCCAATCAGAGGGAGTTGATCGTCCTGCTGTGCATGCTGGGAAGGAGTACTTAAAAGACAGCTGTCATTAGTCCGGGGTCGTCGTCGATCTTGGTCTGTCAACCCACCACCCCCTGTGTGTGGCCCTCCTGGCCGGGGGTGCGTGTTCAAGTGTTACTGGCTCCGGGACCACGTTGGTCCGGGGTTGTGATCTACTAAGTAGGCCCGGTAGTCTACGCTTGCAGAGTGGTCCTGTGCTGTCCGTCCTGAGGGAGAAAGCCACTCGATGAAGAACCTGTCTTGGAGAGCACCAAGCACGAGGCTGGTTTCTCGGGAGAGGCCTTGAACTTAATCGAAGGACGCACCGTTACTGAAAGGCTGGATGATGGTCGCCTGTCAGTTCGAAGTTCACAAGAAGTTGTTCGGGAGAGATCCGGGTGCTTAATCCTGTGCTGAGAGGATTCTGGACCGAATATATCTCCATCTTTGGAAAGGTCTGTGGCAGAGACTTTACCAAGTTTCCGTGTGACATCCTGGCTGCTAGGTTAGTGAGAGAGGCCTATCCGGGTGCGCAATACCCGCTCTGGCTAGAATGGCGATGAAAGCTACGTTGCTGGAAGCAGGAGTGTTTCCGAACAAAAGTTATACACCTGAACCTATTACCTATCAACTATTTATTTTATTCTTTTACCAAGTTCGACAAATAAAGCAAAGAAAAAAAAGTCTTAGGCCTGGTACACACGATAGGATTGATCCGCGGATACGGTCCTCCGGACCGTATCCGCGGATAAATCCTCTGGCGGATTTGGATCCGTTGGCATGTACTCACCATCGGATCCAAATCTGCGCGGAAGTCAACCACGGTGACGTGTCGCGCCGTCGCCGCGATGATGACGCGGTGACGTGCGCGACGCTGTCATATAAGGAAATCCACGCATGCGTCGAATCATTATGCCGCATTCGAGGGAGGGGTTCGGACGGATCGATCCGGTGAGTCTGTACAGACCACCGGATCGATCCGCTGGAGCCGATTCCAGCGGATAGATTTGTTAGCATGCTAACAAATTTTTATCTGCTGGAAATCGGAAATATCCGCGGATAAATATCCGCTGGAATGTACACACCAGGGGATCTATCCGCTGAAACTGATCCGCTGAGATTTTTCAGCGGATGGATCCTCTCGTGTGTACGGGGCCTAAAGTGTGGACATTGAACTTTTTCTCAACTCTCATCTGGTACCCTAGACGGCGAGGAAATAGAGGTAAAACAAACCAGCAGCTCCTTTGGGGGTAGTGCTACACTTGCCTTCTATGTGCAGGTGGTTTTGCACAGAGCAGCCTGGATCCTCCTCTTTTCGGGTTCCTTTTTGCTGCTCCTGGCCCCTCCCTCCTGTCAAGTGCCCCCACAGTCAGCAGCTTCCTATGGAGGGCACTGAAGCAAAGTCACAGTACCCCTCTCTCCCCTGATTGGCTGACTGACTTTAATTGACAGCTACAGGAGCCAATGGCCAGTGTCTCAGCCAATCAGGAGGAGTATCCCGGATGGCTTGGACATTCGTGGACATCGCTGAAGAGGTATGGGGTGCTGGGGGCCTGCTATATACAGAAGTTTTTTTAGAGGGAATCATTGGCTCTTGCTGCTGAAAATAACAACCTGACAACCTGTGAGGAGGAAGCGGGGGGGGGGGGGCAAGGCTAAGCTGCACTCTGTAGCAGGGTTTAGAGTGAGCAAACACGAGCATCCCCCATAGCAAGTAGCTTGCTATGGGGACACTTGGAATGGGGGAGGAGTGGTAAGCACCAGTCGGGGACCTGAGGAAAGGAGGATCAGGGCAACTCTGTGCAAAGCCATTACACAGAGAAGGTAAGTATATCTTAGCTGTTATTTAAAAAAAGAAAATGTGAAGCTTTCACAAAAACTTTATTAATGTATTCTCTAATCCTAGTCACCAATTTTCTTGGTTGGTGACCCACGTACTGGTGGGCATTCCAGTATGTAGGGGACAAGATGACATTTTAGAAAGCCATGTCTACCTAAATCCTTTGAAGCATAGGCATCTCTTGTAAGTTTTTTGCCTCAATGTTGAAAGACGTCTCCCTTTATTTTAGGTCACTTTTGGGTCAATGGGTGAAAGAGCTTTGTTTCCCTCTCTTTACAGTACAGTTAATGACTACTTTGTGATGTATCGTTATATATCAGAACTTATCAGACTTTTTGGATGGACTTGGGTTGGAATAATAACATCTGCAGATGAAAGTGGAGAGAGAGCATCGTTTCAGTTGTTAAGCATTTTGTCAGAATTTAAAATCTGTGTGGCCTTTATAATAAATCATGGTATCAGTGTATCAAAGCCTGAAAGTCGTGCTTTGGAAAGTACATATAACGCCATTAAAAAATCAGCGGTAAAAGTGGTCATACTCTGTGGAACATATCATGATTTAATATTTGAATCCTCACTGAGAAGATTATTCAGGGACATAACATTGATCCTCACTCCCAATTGGGCCTCAAGTATTGTTCTTATAGAAAACTATCCGGAGATGTTGAATTGTAGCTTATCCTTAAACTTTTGGTCCGAAGCCGATAAGAATTTCAAGAATTTTGTTGATGGTTTCCATCCAATGATCCGCCCAAAAGACAAGTTACTTGAAAATCTGTGGATGACGACACTTTTCTGCTCGTCAGGAAACAAAAAAAAAGATACTTTGTATGAAGATATTTATCATATTTCTCTTCACAATTGTACGGGTCAGGAACATTTACCGAACCCCGGAGATTATTCATCTAACAGGACTACAGATCCCGTGTATTACGCGGTGGAATTCTTGGAAAACAGTCTGCGTGGTCTGTACTCATCCCAGAATTATTCTTCTCTTAAAGGTCAGGCAGACGATAAAGAAAAATACAGACACAAGGTGAGCGCAAATGTGGCCAAAAATAGGAGAGGCCTTTATTAGAATCCTTCAGTGGAGATGTGTCAATGATTCACGATTTGTGAGAGGTGACCAACGTGTAGCTAACTGTTTGTAATATCAGGTACAGTGCCTTGGAAAAGTATTCATACCCCTTGAAATTTCCCACATTTTGTTATGTTACAACCAAAAATGTAAATGTATTTTATTGGGATTTTATGTGAGAGACCAACACAAAGTCGCACATAATTGTGAAGGAAAATCGGTGCAGCCTCATCAGTGAACTTAATACACAAACACAAAAATTACTTTATTTTTTTCTACTTAGCAAAAAGAAACTGGGTGCACTTTATAGCCCAAAATCCCCTCCCTATGCTCTCTATGCCCCCCCACCCCTGATACCTGGGACATTTTTGCCCACACTCTAAGAAAATCTAAAGGGATTTAACTTTTCTATTATGTTTTAGAGGATACATACATTTTTAACAAATCTAGCTCCATGCTAAAGTGGGAATCTGACCTTGGCACCTCCTTCTCACCCGCACAGTGGTGTGCTGCCTTCGGCTCTATAATCAAAGCCTTCCACTGCGCTAGCCACCGTGAGATGTCAATCAAAATTACCAACAGGTCATACTACACGCCATTCAGGCTAGCCAACTTCCATTAGGAGTGCAGGGGAGCTACCCCCTATCCATGCGTCCAGTCCCTTAATCTACGCCAGATGCATGGATTCCAATGGGGTTTTTTTTCTTTCTTTTGACGCACGTGATTAGAGCCAGAGGCTCTGATAGGCTTCACAAAAGGGTGGGCTCAAGGCACAGAGTACTCTGCCCCCATGCCCACCCAGTTGTGTGACAATAGCGAATACATTTTCCGCTATTGTCACACTGATTCTTGAGACCCGTTTCCTGATTGGCCAAAAGGAGAAGCAATCCTGTTGGGCTAGGAGGAAGAGACGTCACGCAGGGGAAGCCGCGCCACCGTGTACCAGAGGAAAAGGAGGAAGCCAACACCATAGATGGGGTTAGCGCTCAGCTGCTGACCGAATGACTGCCCCCCCAGAAAATATACCGACAACGTTTCCTCCTCAACTCCCCAACATTGTTGAAAAAAATGTGGGCAAGTAGGCAACCTTATACATGTCCTATGGGCCTGTTCTAGCCTTACCAGCTTTTGGTCATGGGTGTTCCAACTTTTAGCCACTTGCACTAGCATACTAACCAAACCTCAGCCTGCCCTTGACTTACTTACATAGTTACATAGTAGCCGAGGTTGAAAGTAAGACACAAGTCCAACCTATGTGTGTGATTTTATGTACTTAATATTGGTTTTGACCTCTACCTTCCTGCCCATAGGCCAGTTGTCGCCCATGTTGTGGCGGCAGAAAGGTAGACTATCCTTAGACTTTAGAAACTAAACTTATCCCCCAACGTCTCAGAGGTATTAAATCTGGTCAACTCCAACTATACTTTTAAGGGTATTTTAGCATTTAATGCCCTTATGTTCTCGGAATTCTTCCAATCATGGAGCACATGGGTCAATAAACAACTTTCTCACCACTGGTGGCTGATGTTTTTTTTCCGGGGGGGGGGGCTGCAAACGATCCACCCACCCTCACCAGTGGCGGATGGTGTTTTTTTTGGAGGGGGGCAAACGATCCACCAGCAGTCAAAACCCCCAACACCCCCCTGGTCGGTTGGATCACGGACGACACCCACCAAACAACCCCCCCTCCCATCGGTCGTATCACCGACGGCACTCAGAACCCAACCACCCTGTTCGGACGCTCTGTTGGTCGGCCAGCCAGGTCACAGGGGCCACCCCCACACCCTCGGGTCAGTCAGTCAGTCAGTAGTCGGGGTCCTGCACTTACCCCATCTCTCGGGCGGCTTCTCTCTGGGCTGTTCTCTCTATCTGCTTCTTTGTGTCTCCTCCCTCCTCCTCCTTGCGGCCAATCCGATCCAATCTGGATCGGGAGGAGAATGAGTGTTACTATAGCGAATATACATTGGCTATTGTGCGCCCCCCAAGCCCACCCTTTTTTGAAGTCTCTTTTGAAGTCTCAGTCTCTGGCTCTAATCACGTGCTTCAAAAAAAAAAAACATTGAAATCCGGCAGCCCGCATGTAGATTAAGGGGCTGGACACATGGATGGGGTAGCGGCACCCGTGCGCCTCTAATGGACGGGCCACCACTGCTTCTCACTCTGTTTAATTTTCTGCAGTGTCCATACTTTGTTCTTTGTATACTATAACACTGTACAATTATCATTTTTATCTATGTGTTTTGCACTGTAATTATGTTGCTATGCAGTGTTTATCTTTGTTTGAAATTCAATAAAAAAAATATATTGAAATTGACTTTTGAAATGCTATTAACGTGTGAACCTATTTTAGTTACCGGGTTTACGTCTACCTAGTGTAATTATGAAAAGACAGCACTTACATTGCCACATCCGTTAATAATAATATTACAAAAAAAGGGAGGGAGGGAACCCCGAAGGTAATCCCAAATCGGAATTTAACGGCACAGTAAACAACAAGGATGTAAAAAAATATAAATATACGCTACACCGGCGCAACGCACAGAGGCAAGCACTGGATTCACAAAGCACTCACTCCCACTCGCTCTTAAAGATATGCTGGGTTTCCTCGGCGTAAGCCAGCGTAGGTGGAAGTGGGCGTGAGCCATACTAATGAGGCGTGACACCATGCAAATGATGGGCCAAGCGCCATAGAAGTACTTAAAATGAACGGCGCATGCGTCGTCCCGTGGCCGCATCCCAGTGCGCATGGTCAGAATCATGTCGGAACAACTGCCTAAGATACGTCGAATCACTGCCTATGACGTGAACGTAACCTACGCCTAGTCATATTCACGTACTACGTAAACGACAAAAGATACGACGGCTTGTGTTCCCTGGTCCATACCTTTGCATGATTTGCCCCTCCTAGATGGGGAATAACTTTACGCCGGACGTACGACTTACGCAAACCGCGTATATGATGCGCCAGGCGCAACTACGTTTATTTTCAGGCGTATCTAGTTTTGTGGGCACGGCGCACAGATACGACGGCGCATATTTACACTTACGCGGCGTATCTCGAGATACGTCGGCGTAAGTGCTTTGTGAATCCGGGCCATACATGGTATACAAAAGGACACACAAGCTAATTAAAAATCACACACATAGAATACATGGGATATGATGTGAGCCCGAGTGCATCAATGCGTTTCGCCGTTGGGCTTCTTCAGGACGCATTCAGTATTCAATAATTGCAAGAGCAAGAAAAAAGAGGGTCTCACTATCTTGCAAACAAATTAGTCTTGATCAGCAAGTGGCTAAAGATTTACCCAATACAGGAAAAGACGTAGGCTCACAGAAAGAGAGCGCAGTTCTAACAACACAGAGTCAAGGGGACCAGTGGTTTTCTATATTAGAGATAAAAATATCCTCGAGTTGTAACTTCACACAGGGGAAAGTAAATACGACTGACCACAGAGGGCAACAAATAGCCCTTTAATAAAGGTGAGTAGATAAGATAATATACTCTGAAATGTTCAATAAACCAATGAGCCCCGACTCCATTCAACCATGGGAGTGTGCTGTATTCAAAGTCAAATTATAATGAAAATCCATGGTCTAAACGTGTCAGAATAATCCCCCGGGAGAGAGAGCGTAAATCTCTGCACTAATGTAGTAATTCAATAACCCTGATTTGTAATGTAATAAGCAATGTTTTTACTTTGCAGCTTAACTGGTACTTGAAAAAAATGTCACATGCGAAGGTCAGTGCAAAAAAAGGAAATGAAGATCTTATTAAGCAGTTTGGTGTTCTGAACCATGTTTTTGTTAATGGGATTTTGTTTACAACACATGTTGGGATTTTCCATAGCAATGGGTTAGGTAATTGGAAACTTGAATTTGATTCTACATTAATTAACTGGAAAAATGAGAAAAATCAGGTAAGGCTGTACGAGATCTGGTAAGGTGCTACAGAAAAAAAGTCCTAAAAATGTAGGTCATTCATTCATATGCCAAAATCAACACTATCAACTATCAGAACTATTCCCCGCATGGCGAGGACTCATCTTGCCCTAAGATAAAGCAAGAATTACGTAAGAGTCTTTTTCTCCCACATTTTCCTTTAGGGTAGACATTACATTTTCATATCTCTAATGCCGCGTACACACGATCGAAAATTTCCGACAAGAAAAACGTGGATTTTTTTTTTTCGACGGAATGAGATATTCACATAGCAAAAATATACTTTATGGTAAAAAACAAACAAATGTTATTAGAACACCATTAAAAATTTATTTTCAACATATTAAAATCCAACAACTTGTCTTTTACATGGTTATAATTGGTGTATTTACTAATATTGGTGGTGTGGTATCTCTTCCTGACATTTCACCACTTGGGGGCTTCTTCAGGGGACTTGGAAACCACTGTTAATACAATTGCTATATCAAAAAACAGAACAATCAATAATAAATTACACATAATAAGGTAATTACCGTATTTATCGCGGTATACCGCGCACCCCTAAAGTTGCCCCCGAAATTCCTGTAAAAAAAAAGTTATATGATTTTATTACTTACAGTCTTGGTGTCTTTCCAGCGTCCATCGTCCGGTCCGACGTCTGTCTGCGGCCTCGGTGGTGTCCTCCCGGCTTCTCCAGCGCACGCCTCAAGTCGAGTCCCCGCTTCTCGCGCTCAGTTCGAACGCCTCCGCCGACATATACCGAGTGCAGTACACTCGGGTACATTCGGCAAAGCTCGGCTTCGCTCGCGCTCACGCTCTGTGACGTTTATGCGTGAGCACGAGCGAAGCCGAGCCTAGCCGAATGTACCCGAGTGTACTGCACTCGGTATATGTCGGCGCAGGAATTCAAACTGAGCGCGGGAAGCGGCTATCGGCGTATTTCGCGCACCCACGATTTTCCCCTTATTTTAAGGGGAAAAAAGTGCGCGATATACGACGATAAATACGGTACCTTATTATGTGTATTTTATTGTGTATTATGTGTAATTTATTATTGATTGTTCTGTTTTTTGAGTGGCAAAACATGTCAAGTATATATGTTTTTGTTATATTTTCGCTGTTAAATATTTTCACTGTTAAAATTCCACAAAATAAATATCCCTTGTTATGTGAATATACCAGATAATACATTGGCTTTAAATCCATTTAGGTATAAGAGTAGCTCACAGTATTAAAAAATCACACTTTCCAAGTCATCTGCTTACCAGGAAAAAATGTTGCTAGTTACTGTAACCAAAGAAAAATTGATTTCCAGAGGACTTTAGAAAAAAGAGTTTTTGAAGTCCACAGTCCATAGAAAAAGAGAAAAAGAGTTATCTGATAACAGTAGGATAGAGGTGAGGGCACATCACTTAAAACGTTTCAACCATAGAAGAAGTTTCTTAGTTTTATAGATTCATCTAATGAACTTCCATATATAATACAACATGTTGCTTTCCGTTAGGTTCCAAAAGCTCAGTGCTCAGAAAGTTGTTTGCCAGGATACCGGAAAGTTCCCGGCTTCACCATACAATCTTGTTGTCATAGTTGTGTCACGTGTGCATATGGAGAAATGTCCAATATTACAGGTAATGGGTATCAAATATTACTGGGGGGTGTTATGTCTACCACCTGCTGTCCGGGGGAATAAAAAAAAAATCACATACATGATAAAATCACCATTTTTTGCTCGAAAATTACTCAAAAATGACTAAAACAATATATGTTTTCTAAAAGCAGAGGCCCCCCTGGAGAAAAAACACACAGGCGCCACTCTAAGTGCAGTATAACAGTAAATTGAATGCACAAATGGATATAAGTACTCACAAGAGTAAGGTAATAACAGGCATTTAGGCACAAATTGCCGAGCGTCCGTGAAGGAAGTGCATCCGTGGAGCTGCTTGCTGGTGACTCAGAGCGGGCAGCGCCAGTGATCGCTGATACTTCCTGGATCTGGAGCCAGTCTGTATGATGAGGCCACAATGTAATGCATATAAAACAAGATTATAGATTTTTTTTGGGATACATTCTGATGTTTCTTCAGGTGTGGAAAAATTGGTCTTTGGGTGTTGGTGGAGCCTTCACACCGTAACCCTATAGAGGTACTCTTTATGAAAGCAAGAATTGGTCTGTCAAAAATCTATATTATATGCACCTGTCAAACAGGTGACAAATAATTGGTCCTTGAGTGTTAATTGTGCCCATGAAACCTACACCAAAAAATTTCTTCCAGATGAAATCAACACCCACAAAGCTAGGCAGCCTAGACAGTCTTTCAGAGATTCAAGATCCAGAAAGCACTTAATCAACGACAGCGGCATCAGGGGCTTGATAGCTGCTGCTAATTCAGGACTGATACATTTTGATAAATGTCAGCCGGTCCACGGAGTCTGTTAACAGATGCGTACTCTTATCTGGCACAAAACCTCCGGCAGCACTGAATAACTGTTCGGAAAGCACACTGAATGCATGGCAGCTCAATTGCATACTGGGCAAGTCTTAGCCAGTGAAAAGCATCCCTGAGGTGGGCGCCTTCTCCACCGCTTCTCTCTTGAACAACAGAAGCCTTAAAGCTATGTTTTCCACCAGACTGTAAACTACCAGAGTCAGAAAGACGTTGCATAAACGCCTCTTTAAGGTGTCCTCAAGAGATTTTTTCTTCTCCTCCCTCTGTGGGGATGGGATGAGTTCCGACACTTTGCCCTTGTAACGGTGGTCAAGGAGGATTACCAACCAATAGTGATCCTTCTCCTTGATGCCATGCATTCTGGGATGCTTTAGCAGGCTTTGGAGAATGAGGGAGCCCATGCACCACAAGTTTGCAGAGGCATAAGAAGTAGAGTCATCGGGGTCACTGACTTTACAGTATCTGAAACTGCCTCCTCCCAGCCACGTACTACTCCCAAGGATTCTGGGGATGGAAAACCATCTATTAAGGATTGACGTATGTCTTGCTCTGCTTCAACTCTTCCAAAACTGCCAGAATTCTCCTCCCCTTCCTTCCTCTCCTCGTGTGTGTTCTGTGGTGTAGGAAGAATGATGTCTGCATGAAGCGGACCTTGAGAGGAAAGGAAGTCCTCCTCTTCCTCTTGCTACTCTGCCTGGAGTCCCCTGTCCATAATGCCATAATGTGTTCAGTCTGCAGTCTAGTAGGGACACAACAGGGATTGCGTCACGGCTCACCCTCCTTGTTGCCTCCTCAAATGGTGACAGTACAGTGCATGCATCCTTTATGAGCAGCCGTTAAAAAAAAAATGAGACAGCCTGAGCCTGTCGTTGTGCCATACTCACACAGGTACTCATTGACAGCCCTCTGCTGCATGTGCAGCCACTGCAGCATTGTCAAAGTCGAGTTCCAGGCGGTTTATGGCAGGTGGAATTCCGGCTGAATTTCTGCCAACAGAGCTCTGTCTGTGAATGACCGCATGAAATGGCTACAGACTCTTCTATGCCTGCTTTATTAGATCTTACAACCCTAGGTACCTATTTAGGAAATGCTGCACCACTAAATTGAGGACATGTGCCAGGCATGGCATATGTGTCAACTTTCCCTGTCTAAGGGTGGACAGGAGGTTTGTGCCATTATCACACACCACCATTTCTGGCTCCAGCTAGTGTGGTGTGAACCACCTCTAGGCCTGTCCCTGTAAAGCTGCAAGAATCTCTGCTCTGGTGTGGTTCCTGTCCCCTAGACTGACCAGCTGAAGCACTGCAGGGCACCTTTAAGGCCTCGTACAGACGACCAGATCTATCTGCTGGGATTGATCTGCGGATCAGTTCCAGCAGATAGATCCGGTCGTGTGTATGTCCGAGCGGACATTTCCCGGCGGATAAAAATCTAGCCAATGGATTCCCAGCGGATAAAAATTTCTTAGCATGCTAAGAAATCTATCCGCTGGAATCCAGTCCAGCGGACTGATCCGGTGGTCTGTACAGACTCAACGGATCAGTCCGTCCGCTCCCCTCCCTCGCATGCGATAATGATTCGACGCATGCGTGGAAGTATTTACCTTCCAGCGTCGCGCACGTCGCCGCGTCATCGTCGCGGCGACGGCGCGACACGTCACCACGGATGTATTCCGCGCAGATTTCGATCTAATGGTGTGTACAGCCATCAGATCCAAATCCGCCAGAGGATTTATCCGCTGGAAACGGTCCGGCGGACCGTTTCCAGTGGATATCCTCTCGTGTGTACGAGGCCTTAAAGTGACACATTGAATAGGCCCTTGAACGCTTAGCGGGTCCTTGAGTTTTATAGGACAATTCAGCAGAGGAGGGCATGGAGGAGGAGGAGGAGGGGGTAGAGCTGACACATCTTGCATCATCATCACTGTAACGGAATGTCCCACACTCCGCTTGAGTGCTTCCGTCATATACAGCTTCCTATCAGTCTGGATATAGATATCAGATATTCCAGCTGCTCTCAACACACAACAAGACAAGACTTGTTTGTGTGCTAAATATGGAGTGTTTAATAGAACCAAGAATACAGTCTTATATACAGTTTAAAGAGGAGGCCACCAGAACATAAATTAACATGAGCTAATTAACTAATCATTTACCCAGACGAGGTGACTCTGAGATATGACCTGTCAGAGTAGACGTCACGTCTCCGCTCACCTGCTATACAATACACCTTATCATAAGTGTAAAAACAGGACATCTTCATACAATAGCGGGGTCAATTAGCACAGAGAACAGAGAGATGGCTGGAGGCGATGGCATTAGCATCTAACAGTATGAAGGAGTCACTCTTACAATTAACCTGTTGAGTTCAGAATCAAAATAGTTCTTTAGTTCTGGCTCAGGTAGTCCAAGATATCATTTCTCAGTCATCCTATGCCCCTAGTGGACATAGGATGATTTTAGACATAAGAGGGTCCAGTGATGTCCCTGAAAGAGTGGAGTACCTGGGAACCACCACAGGATGGGGGGGTTTACAGTGTCATAAAAGTTATCAGGCAGGTGTAAAGCTATGCAGATCACTTCTAAAAGAAAGCTGATCCACTTCTGAAAAAAAATCTAAACCATGATCTTGTTATAACCATTTGCTGACAGGCTGTTTTATTATGTATTTCGATCAGCAAGTGGTTCATGTTTTGTCTTTAGAGAGGATTGTAACCTGGAAAAGAAAAACTTAGTTTATTAGATATTTGACAAATATTAATATCTGATTACGCCCATACGAGTAAACCAAGACAAGGTAAGTGCTCACAGTGCTCATTGATTTTATTTTGTTTTCCAGATAGTGAAAACTGCATGAAATGCCCCGATCATGAATGGCCAAATAAGAACAGAACTCGCTGTATATCCAAACAATCAGAATTTCTTCCCTTCGCTGATGACACGCTCTCACTAGTATTTATAGTCGTCTCACTGTTGTGTTTTGGGAAGACTCTTTTAGTCCTCGTCGTTTTTATTTTACACCAGGACACGCCAGTTGTGAAAGCCAATAACAAGAGCCTCAGCTTCGTCCTCCTGGTCTCCATCATGTTGGGTTTCCTCTGTGTGTTCCTCTTCTTGGGTCGTCCTGTGGATGTAACCTGCTTGCTACGCCAAGTTTCCTTTGGAATTCTCTTTACAATAGCCGTATCTTCTGTATTGGCCAAGACTATTATGGTTTGCATTGCCTTCAAAGCCACCAAACCCAACAGCGTGTGGAAAAAATGGATTGGAGTAAAACTGCCCACCTGTATAGTCTTAGCTTGTTCCAATGTTCAGGTTATAATCTGTGTTAGTTGGTTGTCCATCTCTCCTCCCTTCCAGGAATTGGACACACACTCCTACCAGGAGAAGATCATCGTTCAGTGTAATGAAGGGTCAGTTATCGGGTTCTACTCTGTCCTGGGGTATATGGGGATCCTGGCTGCTGTCAGTTTTATTATTGCTTTTTTTGCCAGGACATTACCGGACAGTTATAATGAAGCCAAATACATCACCTTCAGCATGCTGGTGTTCTGCAGTGTCTGGATTGCCATGATCCCGGCCTATCTGAGCACCAAAGGGAAATACACGGTGGCGGTGGAGATATTCGCCATCCTGATTTCCAATAACGGTCTCTTATATTGTATATTTCTTACAAAATGCTTTATAATTCTCTGTAGACCAGAACTGAATACAAAACGCTATCTGCACAGTAAAGGAAATATATAAACGTTCTTTATTTAAAGACTTAAAAAAGTAGACAGTTATGTATTTATTTTTTTATTATAAGTTTTTTTTAATTAGGCAAAGGTTGCAAAAAGTAAAATTATTTATTTAATTCCCGCTTGTAGTGTAAGAGAACATTATTAAAAAAAATAAGTAAATGTGCATTATGTCAATCAAATTTCAAATACTTAAAACATAATAAAGAATCCAATCATCAATATATAAATGTTTCCAAATCATTAAAAAGAAAACTCTCTTTAAGGTGTCTTTAGGGTGTGCTTTTTTTTTCTTTTCTTTTCTTGGGTTGTGTTTTGTTTAATGTGATTTTGTTTGTAAAATTTACTATCCAAAATTAAAACAACTACAAGGGCAGAAGATTTAATAGATGGAAAGATGAAAAAATGACTCCGCTTTAAAACCTGAACTCCAGACAGATATGAAAGATAAAAATGATTTCAGCTCTGTAATCATGAATTCATCATTACCACTTTAACCCCTGGAAGATTTGGCTGCTCAATGATCAGGCCATTTTTGGCGATATGGCACTCCGGCGCTTTAACTGACAATTTCGTGGTCGTGCGACGCTGTACCCAAACAAGATTTACGCCTTTTTTTCCCCACAAATAAAGCTTTTTTTTGGTGGTATTTGATCACCTCTGCAGTTTTTATTTTTTGCGCTATAAACAAAAGAAGAGCGACAATTTCGAAAAAAACTCAATGGCCCGGATTCAGAAAGACTTACGACGGGCGTATCTGTAGATACGCCGTCGTAAGTCCGAATCTGCACCGTCGCAACTTTAAGCGTATGCTTAAACTGAGATACGCTTAAATGTTGCTAAGATACGACCGGCGTAAGTCTCCTACGCCGTCGTATCTTAACTGCATATTTACGCTGTCCGCTAGGGGCGTGTACGTTGATTTACGCCTAAAATATGTAAATCAGCTAGATACGCCTATTCACGAACGTACGCCCGGCCGTCGCAGTACAGATACGCCGTTTACGTAAGGCTTTTTCCGGCGTAAAGTTACCCCTGCTATATGAGGCGCAGCCAATATTAAGTATGGACGTCGGGCCAGCGTCAAATTTTCCGTCGATTACGTCGTTTGCGTAAGTCGTTCGCAAATAGGGCTGGCCGTAATTTACGTTCACGTCGAAAGCATTGGCTTTTTGCGAGTTAATTTGGAGCATGCGCACTGGGATGCTTTCACGGACGGCATTTACGTGGGTTTACGATGATTTTACATAAAACACGCCCACATCTTACACATTTGAATTAGGCGGGCTTACACCAGCCAATTTACGCTACGCCGCCGCAACTTTGCTTTGTGAATACTGCACTTGCCTGTCAAAGTTGCGGAGGCATAGCATAAATAGGATACGTTACGCCCGCACACAAATACGCGCTCCCTACCTGAATCTACCCCAATATCTTTAACTTCTTGCTAAAATAAATATCCCCAATTTTAACAAAAAAATATATAAATTATCCTCAGTTGAGGCCGATACGTATTCTTCTACATATTTTTGGTAAAAGAAATTGCAATAAGCGTATATTGATTGGTTTGCGAAAAAGTTATAGCGTCTACAATATAGAGGATAGATTTATGTAGATTTTATTATTATAAAATTAGTTTTACTATCAATGGTGGTGATCAGCGATTTTTATCGGGACTGCGATATTGCGGCAGACAGATCAGACACTTTTGACACATTTTTGGGACCAGTGACAATTATGCAGCGATCAGTGCTATACAAATGCACTGATTACTGTATACATGTCACTGGCAGGGAAGGGGTTAACACTAGGGGGTGATCAAGGGGTTAACTGTGTTTCCTAGGTGTGTTCTAACTGTAGGGGGGTGGGACTGACTAGGAGGAGAGAGAGAGATTGGTGTTCATACTTAGTATGAACACACGATCAGACTCCTCTCCCCTGAGAGAACCAGGATCTGTGCCCGCCGGGCACTCGCATTGGCTACGGCGGCGAGCTGCGGGCGCGCGGGCGCCCCCTAGTGGCCAAAAGGCGAAACGACGTAAGGTAACGTCGTTTCACCCAGGGGAGCCAACCTGCCACAGTAAAACTGCGTTGGCTGGTCGGGAAGGGGTTAAATATTTTTTTTAGAGATGGATCGGTTCACAGCAAAACTTTCAAACATTGGAGCCGCATAATGAACACCCTTTGAAGTCTTCTGGGACACGAACTGGAAAAATCAGATGGGTAAATTTTTAACCACTTCCCGCCCGGTCAATAGACAATTGACGTCCGGGAAGTGGTTGTGAAATCCTGACTGGACGTCTATTGACGTCCTGCAGGATTTCATGCCGGCGCACACCCGTGGGGGCGCGCAGTGTGGCGATCGGTGATGCGGGGTGTCAGTCTGACACCCTGCATCTCCGATCTCGGTAAAGAGCCTCCGGCGGAAACTCATTACCATGTGATCAGCCATGTCCAATGACAGCTAATCACTAGTGTTGAGCGGACGTCGGCGTCATTGACGTTTTCCGTCGAGAACTGGAGCATGCGCACTGGGCTATTTTAAGCCCGGCGCATGCGCAGTTCGAACGGCACGGGGGAGCGCTTAATTTAAATACAAACCGCCCCCTTGGAATTACGTGGGGATACGCCGGGCCAATTACACTACGCCGCCCCAAACTACGGAGCAAGTGTTTGGGGAATACAGCACTTGCTCCTGTAAGTTGGGGCGGCGTAGTGTAAATGGCTTACGCGACGCCACCGCAGGATCTACGAGAATATGGCCCTTTGAATCCAGCTAATAGACTGTTAGGTAGATTCACAAAGAGTTAGGCCGGCTTATCTACAGATAAGCCGACCTAACTCTGAATCTAAGCCGACCTATGTTTAAGGCCCCGTACACACGACCAAACATGTATGCTGAAACTGGTCCGCGGGCCAGTTTCAGCATACATGTTCGGTCGTGTGTAGGCGCGAGCGGGCCGAATTCCAGCAAACATTTGCCCGCCGGGCCTTTTCCCAGCAGACAAATATTCCTGGACGTGTTTTAAAACCGTCCGCTGGAATCCTGCCCGCTCGGACATGTACGGTCGTCAGTACAGACCTACCGTACATGTCCGAGCGCCCGCCGTCCCTCGTATGCGTCGAATGACTTTGACGCATGCGTGGAAGCCTTTAAATGGCAGGCCCGCCCACGTCGCCGCGTCATCGCCGCGTCATCATCGCGGCGACGACGCGGACACGCCCCACGTAATGTTTACGCGCGGACTTCTGTACGATGGTTAGTACAACCATCGTACAGAAGCCCTCTGGCAGGCATGTACGGTGAAAACGGTCCGACGGACCGGTTTCACCGTACATGTTTGCTCGTGAGTACCCGGCCTAAGTGTATTCTCTAACAGAGATACACTTAAACATATCTAAGATAGGACGGCTTAGATTGCGTTTCCGTACGCGATAGGCCGCCTAAAGTTATTCCACCTATGAGGTGGAATAACAATGTTAAGTATGGCCGCCGTTCCCGCCGCGAGGTTTGAATTTTTTACGTCATTTGCGCAAGTCGTCCGCGAATCGGGATTTACGTCGTTTACGTACGCGTCTAAATCAGTAGGCCCGTACGGCCTACTTAGCCGCAATGCGCACTGTGAAATGTAGTCGCCCGGCGCATGCGCAGTGTCAAAAAACTTCAGAAAACGTGAGGTCAAGCCTCATTTTCATACAACACGCCCCCCTCCAAGTCATTTGAATTAGGCGCGCTTACGCCCGCTCGTTTTAGGCTACGCCGCCGAAAATTTGAAGGTAAGTGGTTTGAGAATCACTAATAGCCTAACTAATTTACGGCGGTGTTGCCTAAAAAGACTAGGCTTGGCCGCCCTAAAGTTAGGCAATTGTACGTAAATCTACCCATGTGTGTGTTATTTGAGTACCATCTCAAAATAATGCTGTTTTAGTTAAGCCAAAGGGGATTTAAAGAGTAATTGTAATCATTTGATGAAGATTTTTCTTTTGATTGTTCACTTTGCCACATTGTAATCGAAAAAAAAAAAAACGTTTTTGATTCGACCGATTTAAAATGATCAATTGGTTCAATTTGAATCAAGAATTTTTATTTATTTTTAAATTAGAAGAAAATTCTAAAAATTCGGAATATGAATCCTGCATACGAATCCCAAATATGAATTGAATGAATAAAAAATCAAAGGGGTTAACATTGGACATGTCTAGCATTTATAAAGCCAAAAAATGAAATTTTCTATTCAAGCTTTCTTTATTTTATGAACAACAGCTTGGGGAGTCAATCTCTATGATGAGGCCATAATGTGCATGAAGAACAAGATTAGAGATTTTTTGGGTAAATTCTGGTGTCTCTTCCACAGACTTTGGATATAAGTAACAGATGTGGAAAAATTGGTCTTTGGGTGTTGGTGGAGCCTTTGCACTTTAACCCTATAGAGGTTCTCTTAATGAAAGCAAGAATTGGCCTTGCTGTCAAAAAAATTTATGATGTGCACTTGTCAAACAGATGTAGAAAAATTGCTCCTGGGTGTTAATTAAGCCCATGAAACCTACACCAAAAACATTCTTCCGGATGAAATCAACACCCACAAAGCTAGGCAGCCTAGAGAGTCTTTGAGAGATTCAAGATCCAGAAAGCACTTAATCGACAACATCGGCATCAGGGGCTTGATAGCTGCAGCTAATCCAGGACTGATACATTTTGATACATTTTGATAAATGTGAGCCGGTCCACGGAGTCTGTTGACAAATGCATTAAGGATATAAGCATGCTTGGTCCTTCTGGATAATGGACATTGGTTTGTAGGAAGTGATTTATCTGGAATATCGAAAGAGTTCACTATGAGGCAGATCTTTATCTTGTTACGGTTGTGCAAAGGGCTTCACTCTTTTTCAGTTATGAGATGTCTTTCCTGATTAAGATTTTTAGCAGTCCATTCTCGGAATGCCCAACAGGGGGAGAGCCCTAAAGATAACATGAGGTTAGGAATAAAAGCCATAAGGAGTTTGTGCAGAGAGCTAAGGTTAGTAGAGTATTTACCCGTTTAAAAGAGATTAAAATTAGTTGATGATATGGTTACATAAAGTATCTGTCTGATGGGTGGAGCCAGAACAGATTACCAACATGGACTGGGTCACCACAACTTGGGACTCCAGTGTCACCCAAATGTGGGTTTTGGTTTGGTCATGGAATTTCAGCTAATTGTGACAACTAGTAGTATTTTTGTAGGTGTGAAAGACTGAGACCTTCTAAGTATGTACTTCTGACTAGGATAGAAGGCCCAGTGTTATGATTTGGTGCTGCAGGGACCAAACCATCACAGATTATAATTATCAATCTGTGATTATCATTATCATTATTAGCTAGGTTGCCCGCCACCTATATGTGGTAAATGCGGGGCTGGTGGGGGGGCGGGGGCGGCTTGGGGGGCTGTTGCGGGTGACCAGACCGCCCAGGGGGGTGGCCGTCCAAAAATATTCCACTGTGTAAGAAAGGCCTTCCTCATAGTATCGGGCTCTTCTACCAGGACAAGGCCTCTTGAGTCAAAAAGCTCTTCTTCTGCTGCTTAACTGTATAATGGTGAGCTATTGATATGACCTGAGTTACAAATCATCCTATATCTGAACTTTCTGGAAAGCACCTGCAGGATTCTGAGGCTTGGATGAGGGTTTTAATTCTGACGTATCCCAGTCACTAAGGGGAGCCTGGCCTTAGCAATCTTGGGCTTTCTAAACTACGGCCCTCCCGCTGTTGTGGATCTACACGTCCCATGAGGGATTGTAAAATGCTGACATTAACAGCCATGACTAGCATGATAGGAAATGTAGTTCTTGAACAACTGGAGGTCCATAGTTTGGAGACCCCTACATTAGGGTGACCAGACATCCCCGGTTTCCGGGGACAGTCCCTGGATTGAGGACACTGTCCCCGGACCAACACCACTTTGTCCCCGGATTGGATTTGAACAGGGGCTGGGGCAATTTCAAAGACAGTCAGTGCAGAATAAAAAACAAATCTGAATTACACACCCCACCGCTCCTACTAGCATAAGGGGGTGTATTTTTTTCCATTATCTGTGCCTCTTTCTGATAATCATGTGCTGGTCGGATGGAGGGAATATTTCCTCATTTCGGGTGTATGCCTATTCAGCTACACTCACATTTTTTTCTGCCTTGGCTCCTTGCCTTCCCTGGTGGAGTGATCTTCCTCCGCTCCTCACCCAATAGTAGCCAGGGCCCAGAGAGTAAGACTTGACAGGCCGTGAGGTGGGCGGCGGCAGCGACGGGCAGAGAGTTGCTGATTGCCGTCCATTACTAGTAGAAAAAAAAATGTCCCCGGATTTAATTTAAAAAATCTGGTCACCTTACCCTACATGATGGATGTAGGCGGCCTACAGATGGACTTGACTGTAAATCATTCCAATATTATTCACCTTTTTTATGTTATCATAATGCATTAAACTTTTAAGAGCATCAGGTGGAGAAGAAAAGGGAATTGACATGGAAGAATGAAAATAAAGGGAAAAAAAGCACTTTACATATTAATAGAGAATTATTCAATGTACATTTGTTAAAAAATCTTTTCTGGCATCTTCAGGCAACTAAAATACAGAAGCTTTTTTTCCTCTTTACTACGGCTAAATAAACTTCTAGTTCTAAATCTCTGCACTACACGTCTTTATAAGCCGAGCACAGAGGGCTCCGACCTGCTGCACTAGCAGCTCACACCATCCAGTGTCATGTACAGATTTCTTGCTCTGCATTTGTTCAGATCTATTGAAATATTGAATTTGTAAAACGATGTGGCTTGTTTTATTTCTGTGTTTAATATTATGCCCAGATAGAATCTGCAATCCATCGCCAGCTTGTGACCTGGAGATCGTACCGGCGTACGAGGATTATGAATATGTTCAGGATGGAGACATCATCATCGGAGGAGTCTTCACCGTCAACTGTCTCATGGGCGGGTACACGATCCCTGAGAAGCCCAATGTCCATGCCATGTTCTGTCTAAAGTATGTAACTTGAGCAAAAAAAAATAAAAAATTAAAGTCTATTGAAACTCATACCTGTAGGGCTCCTTCGTGCTCATTGGAGCGCTGAGCTGTGGAGGGGGCGGGGAGCGGCTCGATGAGAGGCGGAGACTGCCTTCAGTCCAGGCACCTGGTGGATCCAGGTTTCCGAAATCGGGATGACGCGGTGCCTGGACTGATCTTGATGACATCAGCAGAGAGAGGACTTCAGACCGCTCTCCGCTGAAAACGGGTCACAGGAGTGCAAAACGGATTGCACTCCTGTGACCCAGAGGAGAAGCCCAGCCGAATGAGCTCAGGCTGGACTTCTCCTTTAAGGTCATTTGCTATCAATTTTTAAAACCTTTTTCCTTTGTAAATATCAGTACTTTCTGTACATTTCTTTATGAACTTCACTTTCTGCGATTTGTGTTTTTTTTTTATGTACGTTTATACATATTAATCACTTACATGCACTATTAATTCACTTTCACTTGGTGATTTAGTATACACGTATAAGATTCTTTAATTATACTTTTTATGTCATATTTAATAATTTTCATAACTCATATACAGTGGCGGTTCGTCCATAGAGGGCGCTGGAGCGCCGCCCCCTCTGGCTCTCACCGCCACTGAGTCTAATTACATAGATTCATGCATTGCACAAATCTATGTTATTGTCACCGCTGCACTGTTCTATTCAGATGGCCGGACATGAGGCGCCGACCATCTGAAAAACGGCAGCTGGTTGGCTGTACGGAAGTGCCTATCAGAGCCAGCGGCTCTGATAGGCTTTCCGAGTACAGCCCTCGGGTCCCCGGAAGCTTATCCTCGGAACGCACATGGTGTGCGTTCCTTGGATAAGACTGACAGGCGTCTCAGCCAATCAGGTTGGTCGGTTCTGGCTACCGGTATCCTGATTGGTTGAAGCGTCATCGAGGGTGGGAGAAGACATCGAGGAGAGGGTCGAGGACGTGGATGGCTGACTCCAGTAAAGGTAAGTGCCGGGCGGGGGGGGGGGGGAGGGGCACAGCGGTGACAAAGGGCACAGTGGGGACAATGGGGACAAATGAATGGGCACCGTGGCAACAATTAAAGGGCAAAGTGGCAACAATTAAAGAGCACAGTGGCAACAATTAAAGGGCACAGTGGTGACAATTGATGTTCACACAGTGGTAACAATTAATGTGGGCACAGTGGTAACAATTGATGGCATGGCACAGTGGCTGCGTTTGATGGCACAGTGATGACAATTGATGGGCACAGTGGTGACAATTGATGGCACAGTTGCTGTGTTTGATGGCACAGTGGCTGCGTTTGGCATGGCACAGTGGCGACAATTGATGGCACAGTGGCTGCGTTTGATGGCATGGCACAGTGGTGAAAATTGATGGGCACAGTGGTGATAAATGATGGCACAGTGGCTGCGTTGCATGGAACAGTGGCTGCATTTGAAGGCATGGCACAGTGGCGACAATTGATGGCACAGTGGCTGCGTTTGATGGCATGGCACAGTGGTGACAATTGATGGGCACAGTGGTGATAAATGATGGCACAGTGGCTGCGTTGCATGGAACAGTGGCTGCATTTGAAGGCATGGCACAGTGGCGACAATTGATGGCACAGTGGCGACAATTGATGGCATGGCACAGTGGCGACAATTGATAGCATGGCACAGTGGCTGCATTTGATGGGCACAGTGGCTGTATTTTATGGGCACTGTGGCTGCATTTGATGGGCACAGTGTGGCTGCAATTGTTTTTTTGTTCTGTTTTTTCGTTTGTTTGCGCCCCCCAAAAATTTTGAGCACCAGCCGCCACTGCTCATATATACTTTTTAGTAATGTTTTTTTTCACTAAAAGATTCACTATTCACTTTCTGTACATCACAAACATTTGCCCCTTCACAGGTAGGATCACGACACCCCCAGACATGTTATTTAAAGTAATTTGACCTTTTTTATGTTTCACAGTAAGCATTAAAAAACAAAAATCACTGCTTCTGGCAAAATTGATTTATTAAAAACATTATTTGGCATTGCTAAATGTTTCCTAGGGCAGAGGCCACCTCCCATACTATTTCTTCCTATTACAGCAGAAAATGGGCATTGTAAATTTGCCAAATTGATTTTTCAGGGGAGCTTAAAGAGGAACTGCAGTCTGCTCACATAATTTGTAATAAAAACATCTTTTCCATTATGAAGCTATCCTCCAAGCACTTTTGTTTATTAAAAATATGTAGAAGAATATATATCAGCCTAAACTGATAAAGACATTTTTAAAAAAAAAAACATTTTGGGGATATTTTCTTATAGCTAAAAGTAAAAAATATTGTTGTTTTTTTCGTTACAATTTGTGGTTGCTTTTGTTATATTGCTACTAAACTTACGTTTGCAAAAGGTTTTCTCTGTATAATGATGTAATTGTTGTATTAACCCCAAAGGCCTATCAGTGTGTCCTTTATACTATTTGCAGGGCCGCCATCAGGAATTTTGGGGCCCCTTACACAACTTCCAGGCATGGGCCCCCTGGAGCAGAGAACCGAGGGGGGGTTCGGATAATTACAGTGCCATCTCAGCTCCTCTTATCTCTCCTCCTGCAGCAAGTTGAGAATGGGGGGTGCCGAAAATTATAATTACAGTGCCATCTCAGCTCCTCTCCTCCTGCAGCAAGTTGAGAACCGGGGGGGGTGCCAATAATTACAGTGCCATCTCAGCTCCTCTTCTCTTTGCTCCTGCAGCGAGTTGAGAATGGGGGGGTGGTGCCGATAATTACAGTGCCATCTCAGCTCCTCTTCTCTCTCCTCATGCAGTGAGTTGAGACCCGGGGGGGGGGGGGGTGCCAATAATTACAGTGCCATCTCAGCTCCTCTTTTCTTTCCTCCTGCAGAGAGTTCAGAATGGGGGGGGGGGGGTGCCGATAATTACAGTGCCATCTCAGCTCCTCTTCTCTCTCCTCATGCAGCGAGTTGAGACCAGGGGTGTGCCGATAATTACAGTGCCATCTCAGCTCCTCTTCTCTCTCCTCATGCAGCGAGTTGAGACCGGGGGGGGGGGTGCCAATGATTACAGTGCCATCTCAGCTCCTCTTCTCTCTCCTCATGCAGCGAGTTGGGACCCGGGGGGTGCCAATAATTACAGTGCCATCTCAGCTCCTCTTCTCTCTCTCCTCCTGCAGCGAGGGGTGCTGCCGAAAGCCGAAAATGACAGTGCAGTGCCGTCTGACCTCTTCCTCCTCTGACCGGGCCCCTGACAGGTGTAATGCCTGTACCCCCCGATGGCGGCCATGACTATTTGGTAGTCATTTTATATAAACTCAATAAAAATGTTATTGATGGAAAAAAAATCTATATCAGGCCATTATTCAGGGAAGCAGCCTGGATGGCCAGGAAAGGGGAGCAGTTGATCTGTGACATATATGGCCATATGTGATCAGTGACCTCGCAGTAGCCAAAGGATCAGGCAGGCGGGTGGGTGAACTGACCACTACTGGCCATTTAGTATGTCCATTCACTGCATTCAGTGAATTGCAAACATCTTGGGTTGAGACTGAACTCATGGATAACCCGAACAGTAGCTCATCCCTAAAGATACTCCAGTTTACAAATTTATGACAAATACAATAGTGCTTTTTAGATCTGCCAGGAGTTCAACTTTAAAGGGTGAAATGAGATTGGTTGGCATAAGCTTTCTTTCCATTTTGTCACTAAACCACTAGGTGTTGGGAAACTGATGACCTCTTGTATCCAAGCTATTAACCCATTATATCAACAGACCCTTGCTTCATTACTACAAGAAACTTCAAATGTTCTTTTTTGCCATTGACCAAGTGAATAAAAATCCAAGAATCCTGCCTAATGTGACCCTAGGATATCATCTTTATGACTCGTGTTCGGATCCCAGAAAAGCCATAAAAAGTGTCTTACAGATTTTATCCGGCCCGGGAAAAACTATCCCAAACTATTCTTGCAGAGACCACCAGAAATTAGCTGGTTTTATTGGAGACGAGAGTTTAACCACAACCCTGCCTATGGCCCAGATATTATCTGTATTAAACCACGTGCAAGTGAGTATAATACCACGAATGATGTCTTAAGTCTCACCTGCTCTTTTTTTTTTTGCATGTCCTTTTTTTATAAACATTTTTACCAATAGGTGAAACAATTGCAATATATCATATTTTCTGGCGTATAAGACAACCTTTTGGGCTTAAAAACTTGCCTCAGAACCCGGGGGGCGTCTTATATGCCGGTACCAGACCTCAGGCATCCATTATTCAAAAGCCGCGCCTCCTCCTTGTGGTGTTCCGTAATAGGCGGAACACTTGGTTTCCCAGCAGAGCCTCTGTTCGGTGTTCCGCCTATCATTCTCATCCTCGGCTTCGGACGAGAGGACCTCCGTCATAGGTGAAACACAGGTGCCTATCACGGAACAGCACGACGAGGAGGAAGCGCGGATTTTGAATAATGGACGCCCGCAGTACAGCAATAAGGTATGGCACAGTGAGGCATTGGATGGCACATTGAGGCATGCAATGGCACAGTGAGGCATGTATTGGGCACTGTGAGGCATGTAATGGCACAGTGAGGCATGTAATGGGCACAGTGAAATTTGAAAAAGCTGAATAAAGCCGATAAAAATGATCTTGCGGTGAATCTGCCGCAGAGACAACTTTTATCCGCTAAAGAAGAAGATACAAGGGCTATGGTAGCTAGCTGCTGCCATAACAATGATATTCCTCTTCAAAGTAGTGAGGCAAAATAACAGCGGGCGGTCCATTAGTGGTTAAATAATAAACATGTTATACTTATGTACTTTCTAGCCGGCACTGCTTTAAATTTAGAGGGTAGTCTGAGAGTTAGTTGACTCAGACTGTATGATCTTTTACTAAATGTTGGCCTCTGCTCCAGCCATGGCTGTACTGTGAGTGACCACTATTGTTGTCTGGGGTTTTGTTATCATTCCAGGCCGAGTGTGGCAGCAGTCAGGTCAAGGCGTTTTGGGTGTTTCCCCTTCAGCAGCCAATCAGGGGGAGTTGATCGTCCCGCTGTGCATGCTGGGGAGGAGTACTTAAGGGACAGACGTCATTAGGTCGGGGTCATCACCGATCTTGGTCTGTCATCCCACCACCCCCCGTGTGTGGCCCTCCTGGCCGGGGGTGTGTGTTCATGTGTTCCTGGCTCCTGGGACCACGTTATGATCTACTAAGTAGGCCCGGTAGCCAGACTGGGTCTACGCTCGCAGAGTGGTCCTGTGCTGTCCGTCCTGAGGGAGGAAGCCACCCGATGAAGAAGCTGTCTTGGAGAGCACCGAGCATGAGGCTGGTACCTCGGGAGAGGCCTTGAACTTCATTGAAGGACGCACCATTACTGAAAGGCTGAATGATGGTCACCTGTCAGTTCTAAGTTCACAAGAAGTTATTCGGGAGAGATCTGGGTGCTGAATCCTGTGCTGAGAGGATTCTGGACCGAATATACCTCCATCTTTGGAATGGTCTGTGGCAGAGACTTTACCAAGTTTCCGTGTGACATCCTTGCTGCTAGGCTGGTGAGAGAGGCCTATCCGGGTGCGCAATACCCGCTCTGGCTAGAATGGCGATGAAAGCTACGTTGCTGGAAGCAGGAGTGTTTCCGAACAAAAGTTATACACCTGAACCTATTACATATTACCCTTCCACCTCTTCAACTACTTATTTTATTCTTTTACCAAGTTCGACAAATAAAGCACAGAAAAGGAAGTCTAAAGTGTGGACATTGAACTTTTTCTCAACTCTCATCTGGTACCCTAGACGGCGAGGAAATAGAGGTAACAATACCGCCCAAAACAAACCAGCAGCTCCTTTGGGGGTAGTGCTACACTTACCTTCTATGTGCAGGTGGTTTTGCACATAGCAGCCTGGATCCTCCTCTTCTCGGGTCCCTCTTTGCTGCTCCTAGCCCCTCCCTCCTGTCAAGTGCCCCAACAGTCTTCAGCTTTCTATGGAGGGCACTGGAGCCATATCAAACTCATGTGTGTCCATTCAGACAGGGAGCCCTGACCCGGCCCACCCCCTCTCTCCCCTGATTGGCTGACTGACTTTGATTGACAGCTATGGGAGCCAATGGCGCCACTGCTGTGTCTCAGCCAATCAGGAGGAGTATCCCGGATGGCTTGGACATTCGTGGACATCGCTGAAGAAATATGGGGTTTTGGGGTGCTAGGGGCCTGCTACATACGGAAGTTTTTTTAGAGGGAATCGTTGGCTCTTGCTGCTGAGAATGACAACCTGTGAGGAGGGAGTGGGGGGGGGGGGTAAGGCCGAGCTGCACTCTGTGTGTCAATGGACACACAAAGCAGGGTTTAGAGTGAGCAAACACGAGCATCCCCCATAGCAAGTGGCTTGCTATGGGGACACTTGGAATGGGGCAGGAGTGGTAAGCACCAGTCGGGAATCTGAGAAAAGAAGGATCAGGGCAACTCTGTGCAAAGCCATTACACAGAGAAGGTAAGTATATCTTAGCTGTTATTTAAAAAAAGAAAATGTGAAGCTTTTACAATCATTTTATTAATGTATTCTCTAATCCTAGTCACCAGTTTTCTTGGTTGGTGACCCACGTACTGGTGGGCATTCCAGTATGTAGGGGACAAGATGACATTTTAGAAAGCCATGTCTACCTAAATCCTTTGAAGCTTAGACATCTCTTGTAAGTTTTTTGCCTCAATGTTGAAAGACGTCTCCCTTTATTTTAGGTCACTTTTGGGTCAATGGGTGAAAGAGCTTTGTTTCCCTCTCTTTACAGTACAGTTAATGACTACTTTATGATGTATCGTTATATATCAGAACTTATCAGACAGTTTGGATGGACTTGGGTTGGAATAATAACATCTGCAGATGAAAGTGGAGAGAGAGCATCGTTTCAGTTGTTAAGCTTTTTGTCAGAATTTAAAATCTGTGTGGCCTTTATAGTAAATCATGGTATCAGTGTATCAAAGCCTGAAAGTCGTGCTTTGGAAAGTACATATATCGCCATTAAAAAATCAGCTGTAAAAGTGGTCATACTCTGTGGAACATATCATGATTTAATATTTGAATCCTCACTGAGAAGATTATTCAGGGACATAACATTGATCCTCACTCCCAATTGGGCCTCAAGTATTGTTCTTATAGAAAAGTATCCGGAGATGTTGAATTGTAGCTTATCCTTAAACTTTTGGTCTGAAGCCGATAAGAATTTCAAGAATTTTGTTGATGGTTTCCATCCAATGATCCGCCCAAAAGACAAGTTACTTGAAAATCTGTGGATGACGACACTTTTCTGCTCGTCGGGAAACAAAAAAAAAGATACTTTGTATGAAGATATTTATCATATTTCTCTTCACAATTGTACGGGTCAGGAACATTTACCGAACCCCGGAGATTATTCATCTAACTGCACTACAGATCCCGTGTATTACGCGGTGGAATTCTTGGAAAACAGTCTGCGTCTTCTGTACTCATCCCAGAATTATTCTTCTCTTAAAGGTCAGGCAGACGATAAAGAAAAATACAGACACAAGGTGAGCGCAAATGTGGCCAAAAATAGGAGAGGCCTTTATTAGATTCCTTCAGTGGAGATGTGTCAATGATTCACGATTTGTGAGAGGTGACCAACTTGTAGCTAACTGTTTGTAATATCAGGTACAGTGCCTTGGAAAAGTATTCATACCCCTTGAAATTTCCCACATTTCTTGTCATGTTACAAACCAAAAACGTAAATGTATTTTATTGGGATTTTATGTGATAGACCAACACAAAGTCGCACATAATTGTAAAGTGGAAGGAAAATTGGTGCAGCCTCATTAGTGAACATAATACACAAAAACAATACACAAAACAAAAATTACTTTATTTTTTCAACTTATCAAAATATAAAAATAAACAGTGGTGCACTTTATAGCCAAAAATCCCCTCCCTACGCTCTCTATGCCCCCCCCCCCCATCCCCGATACCTGGGACATTTTTACCCACCCTCTAAGAAAACCTAAAGAGATTTCACTTTTCTATTATGTTTTACAGGATACATACATTTTTAACAAATGCTAAAGTGGGAATATGACCTTGGCACCTTCAGTGGCGTGCTGCCTTCGGCTCTATAATCAAAGCCTCCCACTGCGCTAGCCACCGTGAGATGTCAATCAAAATTACCAACAGGTAGTACTACACCCCATTCAGGCTAGCCAACTTCCAGTGGCGGCCGCTCCATTAGGAGTGCAGGGGCGCTACCCCCTATCCATGCGTCCAGTCCCTTAATCTACATGCGGGGCGCCAGACGCATGGATTCCAATGGGGTTTTTTTTCTTTCTTTTGAAGCATGTGATTAGAGCCAGAGGCTCTGATAGGCTTCACAAAAGGGTGGGCTCGAGGCACCGAGCACTCCGTCCCCATGCCCACCCAGTTGTGTGACAATAGCGAATACATTTTTCGCTATTGTCACACTGATTCTTGAGACCCGTTTCCTGACTGGCTGAAAGGAGAAGCAATCCTGTTGGTCTAGGAGGAAGAGACATCACGCAGGAGAAGCCGCACCCCCGTGAACCAGAGGAAGGAGGATGCAGTGTGAAGCTGCCGCCCGGAGGAAGCCTACACCATAGATGGGGGTTAGTGCTCAGCTGCTGACCGAACGACTGCCCCCCCAGAAAATATACAGACAACATTTTCCCCTCAACTTCCCAACTTCCCAAACAATGTGTGCAAGTAGGCAACTTTATACATGTCCTATGGGGCTTTCCTAGCTTTTAGCCACTTGCACTAGCATACTAACCAATAGTGATGGACAAACATCCGACGGGACGGTTCGCGAACGCAAACCGCAAACTTTCGCAAATGTCCGCGAACCGCAAGTTCGCGGCGGGCACCATTGACTTTAATGGCAGGCGAAAATTAAAAACCTTCAGGTCATATTTGCAGCCACAAAATACTTACTAGCTGTGCACAAATAGTCCCACAACATGGACACTGACCTACCAGAAGTATGAAGTGAAAAACCAGATACAGAAGTAAGTGTCGGCCATTACAAGCCCCAAAAATTAGCCAACAGGCATTCACCTGACAGCAAACAACTTTGTATTCTGTGGCTGGAGGTACATTAAGCTATTCACCGGATACATAAGTAAGTGTCGGCCATTACAGGCCCAAAAAATTAGCCCACAGGCGTTCACCTGACAGCAAACAACCTTGTATTCTGTTGCTGGGAGTACATTAGGCATTCACCGGATACAGAAGTAAGTGTCAGCCATTACAGACCCCAAGAATTAGCCCACGGCGACAGGCGTTCACCTGACAGCAAACAACCTTGAAATTCTGTGGCTGGTGGTACATTAGGCATTGTAACAGCACTGGTGAACGGAGTGAATCACAACTGCGGTTAGCAAGGAATTCAATGCCATTCTCTATGTGACAACTCAGTATTAGGCCCCAGGCGTCACTCCTCGCAACAGGAGTTTGGAGGATCTATACATCATCTCTGTGTCACATAAAGAAAGGCGTTGAGCTACTAAGCCTGGACGCATTACAACATGCGACCAAGGCTTAGCGTTTAAAATTAGTTCAAGGTCAATATCCCAATACACCACTACATGCAGGTGATTATCAGTAAGGGAACCCAGGCGTCACTCCTAGCAACAGGAGTTTGGGGGGTTCTCTACATCATATCAACCTTAGCATTTAGAGATATATTTAGGCCACTAGGGGAGATGCTATGAAATAGCATCAACCCCTAGCATAGAAAAGTTAGAGCGAACATGTTCAACAATTAGGATGAGGCCTATAAGTATTTTATACTTCTGTCCAGCACGTAGTAAATTGTATTTGTAGTAACAAGTATTAATTGCATACAAGAGATAGTGTAGCTCAGGTACTTTGAGGATACACGTATAATACACAAGTTGTACTAGCAACTAATAGAAATGTATGAGAGGCAAAATAGCTCAGGTACTTTGAGAGTACATATAGTATTTGTAGTAACAAGTATTAATTGCACATGAGAGGCAGTATAGCTCAGATACATTGAGAGTACATATAGTATTAGTAGTAACAAGTATTAATTGCGTATGAGAGGTAATATAGCTCAGGTACTTTGAGAGTACATATAGTATTAGTAGTAACAAGTATTAATTACATATGAGAGGCAATATTGCTCAGGTACTTTGAGAGTACATATAGTATTAGTCGTAACAAGTATTAATTGCATATGAGAGGCAATATAGCTCAGGTACTTTGAGAGTACATATAGTATTTCTAGTAACAAGTATTAATTGAGTATGAGAGGCAATATAGCTCAGGTACTTTGACAGTACATATAGTATTAGCCCACGGCCACAGGCGTTCACCTGACAGCAAACAACTTTGTATTCCATGGCTGGTGGTACAATAGGCATTCACCGGATACAGAAGTAAGTGCCGCCCATTACATGCCCCAAAAATTAGCCCATAGGCATTCACCGGACAGCAAACAACTTTGTATTCTGTGGCTGGTGGTACATTAGGCATTCAACGGATACAGAAGTAAGTGTCGGCCATTACAGGCCCCAAAAATTAGCCCACGGCCACAGGTGTTCTCCTGACAGCAAACAACCTTGTATTCTGTGACTGGTGGTACATTAGGCATTCACCGGATACAGAAAAAAGTGTCGGCCAGTAGAGGCCCAAAAAATTAGCCCACAGGCGTTCACCAGAATTTGAATGAAACATGGTCTACTGGTCACATGTGTTGAATTCCTCTGAGATCCATGCTTCATTTATTTTTATAAATGTGAGGTAGTCAACACTGTTGTGAGCTAGGCGAGTGCGCTTATCAGTCACGACCCCCCTGCTGCGCTGAACGTCCTTTCGGACAGGACACTGGATGAGGGGCCAACAGTTCCATTGCAAATTGTGCAAGCTCTGGCCAGAGGTCAAGCCTGTCCACCCAGTAGTCCAGGGGTTCATCACTTCTCAGTGCGTCCACATCGGCTGTTAACCCGATGTAGTTGGACACCTGTCGGTCTAGGCGTTCCCTGATGCTGGATCCGGAGGACAGCTGTCGATGGGTCGGCTGAAACAATGATCTCATATCATTAGTGACTAAGACATCTTCAAACCACCCTCTTCTTGCAGGCGCTGTTGGATTGGTACCCGAAAATGTTTCTCTGTGAGTGGAAATTCCTCTGCCAGCGGACGCAAAAGCAGAATGCAGCATTTCTCGAAAAAAGGCCTGGAAGTGCTGCATTCTGATAGCCCTCTGTGATGGTGGTAACATTTCTGCCATGTTTTGTTTGTACCGGGGGTCTAAGTACGTTGCCACCCAGTACTGGTCCTTGCCCTTTATGCTTTTTATACGGGGGTCCCTCTTAAAACACTGGAGCATGAAGGCCCCCATTTGCACTAAACTGGAAGCACTGTACCGGCCTGGCTCTTGCACATCATCCAGAATAATGTCGTCCTCGTTCTCCTCCCCCCATCCACGGACAACACCAGGGATCCCAGAAAGGTTTAAAGCATGCTCTTCTTGCTGCTCCTCCACCCCGGCACCATCCTTCTCTGACTCCTCTTCAGACTCCCGTTGTTGACTTGTCTCAGGTGGAGTAGCCCCCCTGGGAATTCATCCAGCATTGCGACTTCCTCATCTTCCTGCTCCTCGATGGCTTGATCAATGACACGACGCAATGCACGCTCCAGAAAGAAGGCGTAAGGTACGATGTCACTGATGGCGCCCTGGCTGCGACTTACCAGTTTGGTGATCTCATCAAATGGCCGCAGAAGTCTGCATGAGTCGTGCATAAGCAGCCACTGGTGCTGTGAAAAAAAAAACAAGCTCCCAGAACCTGTCCTGCCGCAGAGTTCGTACAGGTAGTCATTAACTGCACGCTTCTGCTGGAGCAGCCTATCAAGCATATACAATGTTGAGTTCCATCGCGTCGGGCAGTCACAAATAAGATGTCTGACGGGCAGGTTGTGTCGCCGCTGAATGTCAGCAAGGCGAGCCATGGCCGTGTAAGATCTTCTGAAATGGGCCGAGATTTTCCTGGCCTGCTGCAAGACGTCCTGGAGCCCAGGGTATTTGGCAACGGATCGCTGCACGACCAAGTTCAGGACATGTGCCATGCATGGCACGTGTGTAATTTTGCCCTGTTTCAGCGCGCTCAGCAGATTGGCACCGTTGTCGCACACCACTTTACCAACTGTCAAATTGGGCGGTGTTAGCCACTGATCTGCCTGTGGACGCAAAGATGAAAGGAGTGCAGGACCGGTGTGGTTCTTGTCTTCCAGGCACAACAGACGCAGCACAGCATGGCAACGTCTCACCTGGCAAGTCGAATAGGTTCTGGAGATCTTGGGCGGCGCAGCGGAAGAGACGGTAGCATCGGAAAATGAGGAGTCAGCTGAGGAGGAGAGGGAGGTATTGAGGTAGCTAATGGCACAGTAAACAATAAGGTTGTTAACCACTTAAGGACCCCTTCACGCCGATATACGTTGGCAGAAGGGCACGGCTGGGCACAGGCACGTACTTGTACGTTGCCTTTAAGAGCCCAGCCGCGGGGTCACGAGCACGCCGGCGGCGGCGCACTCGTGACCCGGTCTGAAGCTCCGTGACCACGCCCGTGGGACGTGTGGACCCGATCTCCACCAGTGTCCCGCTATCGGTCACAGGAGCTGAAGAGCGGGGAGAGGTGAGTGTAAACACAGCTTCTCCGTTCTTCTGTGTGGAAGTGACGCGTGACGTCTCTACCCTTACGATCAGTGACTTCATGCCTACAGCCCCCCCCTATACTAAGAATCACTCCCTTAGGGCACACTTAACCCCTTAGTGCCCCCTAGTGGTTAACCCCTTCACTGCCATTGTCATTTTCACAGTAATCAGTAAATTTTTATAGCACTGATCGCTGTATAAATGACAATGGTCCCAAAAATTTGTCAAACGTGTCCGATGTGTCCGCCATAATGTCGCAGTCACGAAAAAAATCGCTGATCGCCGCCATTACTAGTAAAAAAAAAATATTAATAAAAATGCCATAAAACTACCCCCTATTTTGTAAACGCTATAAATTTTGCGCAAACCAATCGATAAACGCTTATTGCGTTTTTTTTTCACCAAAAATATGTAGAAGAATACGTATCGGCCTAAACTGAGGAAAAACATTTTTTTATATATATTTTTGGGGAAATATTTATTATAGCAAAAAGTAAAAAATATTGCATTTTTTTCCAAAATTGTCGCTTTATTTTTGTTTAGAGGTGATCAAATACCACCAAAAGAAAGCTCTATTTGTGGGAAAAAAAGGACGCCAATTTTGTTTGGAAGCCACGTCGCACGTCTCTGCGCAATTGTCAATGAAAGTGACGCAGTGTGAGATTTAACCTTTTATAGTTAGAAAGATACAACAAAATAGGGGGTGTACCATCGTCCTAATATTCTAGAATAAATTGAGGGGTTTCAGGGATTCCCCACAGACCCTGAAGCACCGACAGGAGCAAATGGGCGGGGAGGACTATACCGGTACTACATATGTTGGTTGAGGTCAACCAGAATAATTCACATTGGATACATTTAGAAAAATGTTATTCACATAGAAAACATCAAAAACAGAATAAAAAATATGACATTAAAATACAATACAAAAAACACTTGACCACAATCAGGTCACCGGTCATACAAGCCCTTCAATTGAAAGAGGGGGGTATCGATGAAGGAATTGAAGCCATGAGACAGACAGTCTCTTAGTCTCAACTAGTTTCGCAAATTTTGTTTTCGCTTCGTCAGGAGACAATCTAAAATATAATACAAGACATAAATAAAACAGCGCATCATTTTTTTTACCAGGGGGTATGTGGGAAACAGCCCCTGCAAGCCGATATTATTCATAATAGGGGAATTTGAAAATCATGTCTCCTACCTCAAGGCACATCGTCCTCTGACCCCAAAAGGGTCCAAAACAAACAGAGGGTGGATAGCTCACACGTAGGCCAAGAAAAGCAATTCAAAAGCGACGCAGTCCTGAACCGCAGAAAGGGGCCAGGTCCTTAACCTGCATATTGGTCCGGGTCTTAAGTGGTTAAAAAATATAAATATTTAATAGAAAAATAGACACGTACATGGTCTACAAAAAGACATACAAGCTAATTAAAAATCATACACATAAAAGACATGGTATATGATGTGAGCCCGAGTGCATCGACGCGTTTCACCATTGGGCGTCTTCAGGACACATTCAGGATTCAATAATTGCAAGAGCAAGAAAAAGGGGGTCTCACTATCTTGCAAAAAAATTGTCTTGATCAGCAAGTGGCTAAAGAAGATTTATCCAATACAGGGAAAAAACTAGGCTCACAGAAAGAGAGCGCAGTTCTAACAACACGGAGTCAAGGGGACCAGTGGCTCCTAGATTAGAGATAAAGATATCCTCGAGTTTTAACTTCACACAGGGGAAAGTAAATTCGACTGACCACAGAGAGCCCTTTAAGAAAGGTGAGTAGATAAGATAATATACTCTGAAATGTTCAATAAACCAATGAGCCCCGACTCCATCCAACCATGGGAGTGTGCTGTATTCAAAGCCAAATTATAATGAAAATCCATGGTCTAAACGTGTCAGAAAAATCCCCCGGGAGAGAGAGCGAAAAGCTCTGCACTAATGTAGTAATTCAGTAAGAGCCGGTTCACACAGGGGCGGCACGACTTCGGGGGCGACTCGGCAAGGCGTCCTGAAGACGACTTCAGAGGTGACTTGCAAAATGACTTCTGTATAAAAGTCAATGCAAGTCGCCCCCACGAGTCGCCCCCACGAGTCGCCCCCACGAGTCACCCCCGAAGTCGTACAAGAACCTTTTTCTGAGGCCCCATACACACGACCAAACATGTCTGCTGAAACTGGTCCGCGGGCCAGTTTCAGCAGACATGTTCGGTCGTGTGTAGGCCCGAGCGGGCAGGATTCCAGCAAACATTTGCCCGCCGGGCCTTTTCCCAGCGGGCAAATATTCCTGGACTTGTTTTAAAACAGTCCACTGGAATCCTGTCCGTCGGACATGTTCGGTCGTCTGTACAGACCTACCGTACATGTCCGAGCGCCCGCCATCCCTCGCATGCGTCGAATGACTTCGACGCATGCGTGGAAGCATTTAACTGGCAGGCCCGCCCACGTTGCCGCGTCATCGTCGCGGCGACTCCGCGGACACGCCCCGGGTATTGTTTACGCGCGGATTTCTGTACGATGGTGAGTACAGCCATCGTACAGAAATCCCCGGCCAGACATGTACGGTGAAAACGGTCCGGCGGACTGCTTTCATCGTACTTGTTTGGTCGTCTGTACACGGCCTAAGTGGGAGCGTCGCTCCTATTAGAACGGTTCTATTGACTAGAACGGGACGCGACTCGTCAGGCGGCTGAGTCGCCTGACGAGCCCCCCCAGTGTGAACCGGCTCTAACAGTGATTTGTGATGTAATAAGCAATGTTTTTACTTTGCAGCTTAACTGGCAGTCAAAAAAAATGGTACATGCGAAGGCCAGTGCAAAAAAAGGAAATGAAGATCTTAATAAGGAGTTTGGTGTTCTGAACCATGTTTTTGTTAATGGGAGTTTGTTTTCAAGATATGTCGGGATTTTCCATAGCGATGGGTTAGGTTATTGGAAACTTGAACTTGATTCTACATTAATTAGCTGGAAAAATAAGAAAAATCAGGTAAGGCTGAACGAGATCTGGTAAAGGTTCTCCAGAAAAAAAGTCGACTTGATTCCGAGAATTTTTTTACGAAAGAAAATGTAATAAGGTAATTACCTTATTATGTGTAATTTATTGTGTATTATGTGTAATTTATTATTGATTGTTCTGTTTTTGATATAGCAACTGTATTAACAGTGATTTCCAAGGTCCCTGAAGAAGCACCAAGTGGCAAAACATGTCAGGAACAAATGCCACACCACCAATATTTGTGAATTCACCAATTATGACCATATAAAAGACAAGTTGTTGGATTTAAAAAAAAAAATATTGATGTTCTAATAAAATGTGAATTTTTTTTTACTGTAAAGTATATATTTTTTGTTCTATATTCGGCACCGTTACAATCCCAGTAAAAAAAATATCCCTTGTTATGTGAATATTCCAGATAATAAGTTGGCTTTAAAAATCCATTTAGGTATAAGTGTAACTCGCGGTATTAAAAAAAAATCACACATTTTAGGTTATCTGCTAACCAGGAAAGAATATACTTTATGGTAAAAAAAAATTATTTTTTATTAGAACACCATTAAAAAATTTATTTTCAACATATTAAAATCCAACAACTTTTTTTATGGTTATAATTGGTGTATTTACAAATATTGGTGGAGTGGTATCTCTTTCTGACATGTTTCACCACTTAGGGACTTTTTCAGGGGACTTGGAAACCACTGTTAATACAATTGCTCTATCAAAAAACAGAACAATCAATAATAAATTACATACAATAATGTAATTACCTTATTATGTGTAATTTATTGTGTATTATGTGTAATTTATTATTGATTGTTCTGTTTTTTGATATAGCAACTGTATCAACAGTGATTTCTAAGTCCCCTGAAGAAGCACCAAGTGGCAAAACATGTCAGGAACAGATGCCACACCACCAATATTTGCGAATACACCAATCATGGCCATATAAAAGACAAGTTGTTGGATTAAAAATAATGTTAATGATATTCTAATAAAATGTGATTTTTTTTTTTACTATGAAGTATTTTTTTGTGTTCTGTTTTTCGGCACTGTTAAAATCCCACAAAAATATACTTGTAAAAAAACAAACAGATTTTATTAGAACACCATTAAAAATTTATTTTCAACCTATTAAAATCCAAGAACTTGTCTTTTACATGGTTATAATTGGTTTATTTACAAATATTGGTGGTGTGGTATCTCTTACTGACATGTTTCGCCACTTGGGGCTTCTTCAGGGGACTTGGTAACCACTGTTAATAAAATTACTATATCAAAAAACAGAACAATCAATAATAAATTACACATAATAATGTAATTACTTTATTATGTGTAATTTATTGTGTATTGTGTGTAATTTATACATGGAAATCACTGTTAATACAGTTGCTATATGAAAAACAGAACAATCAATAATAAATTACTCATAATAAGAAAATTACCTAATTATGTGTAATTTATTGTGTATTATGTGTAATTTATAATTGATTGTTCTGTTTTTTGATATAACAACTGGATTAACAGTGATGTTCAAGTGCCCTGAAGAAGCACCAAGTGGCAAAACATGTCAGGAACAAATGCCACACCACCAATATTTGTGAATACACCAATTATGACCATATAAAAGACAAGTTGTTGGATTTAAAAAAAAAATATTGATGTTCTAATAAAATATGAATTTTTTTTTACTGTAAAGTATATATTTTTTGTTCTATATTCGGCACCGTTACAATCCCAGTAAAAAAAATATCCCTTGTTATGTGAATATTCCAGATAATAAGTTGGCTTTAAAAATCCATTTAGGTATAAGTGTAACTCGCGGTATTAAACAAAAAAATCACACATTTTAGGTTATCTGCTAACCAGGAAAGAATATTCTTTATGGTAAAAAAAAATTTTTTTTTATTAGAACACCATTAAAAAATTTATTTTCAACATATTAAAATCCAACAACTTTTTTTATGGTTATAATTGGTGTATTTACAAATATTGGTGGTGTGGTATCTCTTTCTGACATGTTTCACCACTTAGGGACTTTTTCAGGGGACTTGGAAACCACTGTTAATACAATTTCTCTATCAAAAAACAGAACAATCAATAATAAATTACACACAATAATGTAATTACCTTATTATGTGTAATGTATTGTGTATTATGTGTAATTTATTATTGATTGTTCTGTTTTTTGATATAGCAACTGTATCAACAGTGATTTCTAAGCCCCCTAAAGAAGCACCAAGTGGCAAAACATGTCAGGAACAGATGTCACACCACCAATATTTGCGAATACACCAATCATGGCCATATAAAAGACAAGTTGTTGGATTTAAAAAAAATATATTGATGTTCTAATAAAATGTGAATTTTTTTTTACTGTAAAGTATATATTTTTTGTTCTATATTCGGCACCGTTACAATCCCAGTAAAAAAAATATCCCTTGTTATGTGAATATTCCAGATAATAAGTTGGCTTTAAAAATCCATTTAGGTATAAGTGTAACTCGCGGTGTTAAACAAAAAAATCACACATTTTAGGTTATCTGCTAACCAGGAAAGAATATACTTTATGGTAAAAAAAAAATTTTTTTTATTAGAACACCATTAAAAAATTTATTTTCAACATATTAAAATCCAACAATTTTTTTATGGTTATAATTGGTGTATTTACAAATATTGGTGGTGTGGTATCTCTTCCTGACATGTTTCACCACTTGAGGGCTTCTTCAGGGGACTTGGAAACCACTGTTAATACAATTGCTCTATCAAAAAACAGAACAATCAATAATAAATTACACATAATATGGTAATTATCTTATTATGTGTAATTTACTGTGTACTATGTGTAATTTGTTATTGATTGTTCTGTTTTTTGATATAGCAACAGTATCAACAGTGATTTCTAAGCCCCCTAAAGAAGCACCAAGTGGCAAAACATGTCAGGAACAGATGTCACACCACCAATATTTGCGAATACACCAATCATGGCCATATAAAAGACAAGTTGTTGGATTTAAAAAAATGTTAATGATATTCTAATAAAATGTGATTATTTTTTTTTACTATGAAGTATTTTTTTGTGTTATGTTTTTCGGCACTGTTAAAATCCCACAAAAATATACTTGTAAAAAAACAAACAGATTTTATTAGAACACCATTAAAAATTTATTTTCAACCTATTAAAATCCAAGAACTTGTCTTTTACATGGTTATAATTGGTTTATTTACAAATATTGGTGGTGTGGTATCTCTTACTGACATGTTTCGCCACGTGGGGCTTCTTCAGGGGACTTGGTAACCACTGTTAATAAAATTACTATAACAAAAAAAACAGAACAATCAATAATAAATTACACATAATAATGTAATTACCTTATTATGTGTAATTTTTTGTGTATTGTGTGTAATTTATACATGGAAATCACTGTTAATACAGTTGCTATATGAAAAACAGAACAATCAATAATAAATTACACATAATAAGGTAATTACCTTATTATGTGTAATTTATTGTGTATTATGTGTAATTTATAATTGATTGTTCTGTTTTTTGATATAACAACTGGATTAACAGTGATTTTCAAGTGCCCTGAAGAAGCACCAAGTGACAGAACATGTCAGGAACAAATGCCACACCACCAATATTTGTGAATACACCAATTATGGCCATATAAAAGACAAGTTGTTGGATTTAAAAAAAATATATTGATGTTCTAATAAAATGTGAATTTTTTTACTGTAAAGTATATATTTTTTGTTCTATATTCGGCACCGTTACAATCCCAGTAAAAAAAATATCCCTTGTTATGTGAATATTCCAGATAATAAGTTGGCTTTAAAAATCCATTTAGGTATAAGTGTAACTCGCAGTATTAAACAAAAAAATCACACATTTTAGGTTATCTGCTAACCAGGAAAGAATATACTTTATGGTAAAAAAAAAATTTTTTTTATTAGAACACCATTAAAAAATTTATTTTCAACATATTCAAATCCAACAACTTTTTTTATGGTTATAATTGGTGTATTTACAAATATTGGTGGTGTGGTATCTCTTCCTGACATGTTTCACCACTTGAGGGCTTCTTCAGGGGACTTGGAAACCACTGTTAATACAATTGCTCTATCAAAAAACAGAACAATCAATAATAAATTACACACAATAATGTAATTACCTTATTATGTGTAATTTATTGTGTATTATGTGTAATTTATTATTGATTGTTCTGTTTTTGATATAGCAACTGTATCAACAGTGATTTCTAAGGTCCCTGAAGAAGCACCAAGTGGCAAAACATGTCAGGAACAAATGCCACACCACCAATATTTGTGAATACACAAATCATGGCCATATAAAAGACAAGTTGTTGGATTTTAAAAAAAATTATTGATGTTCTAATAAAATGTGAATTTTTTTTTACTGTAAAGTATATATTTTTTGTTCTATATTCGGCACCGTTACAATCCCAGTAAAAAAAATATCCCTTGTTATGTGAATATTCCAGATAATAAGTTGGCTTTAAAAATCCATTTAGGTATAAGGCCCGGTACACACGAGCAAACATGTACGATGAAAGCGGTCCGTCGGAGGGCTTCTGTACGATGGTTGTATTAACCATCGTACAGAAGCCCGCATGTAAACAATACGCGGGGCGTGTCCGCGTCGTCGCCGCAACGATGACGCGGCGATGACGCGGAGACGTGGGCGGGCCTGCCATTTAAAGGCTTCCACGCATGCGTCAAAGTCATTCGACGCATGCGAGGGACGGCGGGCGCTCGGACATGTACGGTAGGTCTGTACTGACGACCGTACATGTCCGAGCGGGCAGGATTCCAGCGGACGGTTTTAAAACACGTCCAGGAATATTTGCCCGCTGGGAAAAGGCCCGGCGGGCAAATGTTTGCTGGAATTCGGCCCGCTCGCGCCTACACACGACCAAACATGTATGCTGAAACTGGCCCGCGTACCAGTTTCAGCATACATGTTTGGTCGTGTGTACGGGGCCTAGGTGTAATTCGCGGTATTAAAAAAAAAATCACACATTTTAGGTTATCTGCTAACCAGGAAAGAATATACTTTATGGTAAAAAAAAAATTTTTTTTATTAGAACACCATTAAAAATTTATTTTCAACATATTAAAATCCAACAACTTTTTTTATGGTTATAATTGGTGTATTTACAAATATTGGTGGTGTGGCATCTCTTCCTGACATGTTTCACCACTTGAGGGCTTCTTCAGGGGAATTGGAAACCACTGTTAATACAATTGCTCTATCAAAAAACAGAACAATCAATAATAAATGACACATAATATGGTAATTATCTTATTATGTGTAATTTACTGTGTACTATGTGTAATTTGTTATTGATTGTTCTGTTTTTTGATATAGCAACTGTATCAACAGTGATTTCTAAGTCCCATGAAGAAGCACCAAGTGGCAAAACATGTCAGGAACAGATGCCACACCACCAATATTTGCGAATACACCAATCATGGCCATATAAAAAGACAAGTTGTTGGATTTTAATTTTTTTTATTGATGTTTAAATAAAATGTGATTTTTTTTTTTTACTATAAAGTGTATATTTTTTTCGGCACTGTTAAAATCCCACTAAAAAAATATCCCTTGTTATGTGAATATTCCAGATAATAAGTTGGCTTTTAAAAATCCATTTAAGTATAAGTGTAACTCGCAGTATTAACCACTTAAGCCCCGGACCATATTGCTGCCTAAAGATCCAAGGTGTTTTTACAGTTTGGGACTGCGTCGCTTTAACAGACAATTGCGCGGTCGTGCGACGTGGCTCCCAAACAAAATTGGCGTCCTTTTTTCCCCACAAATAGAGCTTTCTTTTGGTGGTATTTGATCACCTCTGCGGTTTTTATTTTTTGCGCTATAAACAAAAATAGAGCGACAATTTTGAAAAAAATTTTGGTAAAAAAAATCGCAATAAGCGTTTATCGATTGGTTTGCGCAAAATTTATAGCGTTTACAAAATAGGGGATAGTTTTATTGCATTTTTATTATTATTTTTTTTTTTTACTACTAATGGCGGCGATCAGCGATTTTTTTTCGTGACTGCGACATTATGCCGGACACTTCGGACAATTTTGACACATTTTTGGGATTTTTGTCATTTTCACAGCAAAAAATGCATTTAAATTGCATTCTTTATTGTAAAAATGACAGTTGCAGTTTGGGAGTTAACCACAGGTGGCGCTGTAGGATTTGGTGTACACTGTGTGTGTGTTTACAACAGTAGGGGGGTGTGGCTGTAGGAATGACGTCATTGATCGTGTCTTCCCTATAAAGGGGATGACGCGATCGATGCGCCGACACAGTGAAGCACGGGGAAGCCGTGTTTACATACGGCTCTCCCCGTTCTTCAGCTCTGGGGAGCGATCGCGACGGAGCGGCTATAAACAAATAGCCGCGCCGTCGTCCCGGATCGCTCCCCGAGGGGACCCGACCGCCGCAAGTCGCGGGGGGGGTCCCGATCGGACCCCCGACCCACGTCTAGGCAGGGACATACAGGTACGCCAATGTGCCTGTACGTGCCATTCTGCCGACGTATATGTACATGCGGCGGTCGGGAAGGGGTTAAAAAAAAATCACACATTTTAAGTCATCTGCTAACCAGGGAAAAAATGTTGCTACTGTAACCAAAGAAAAAAGAGATTTCCAGAGGACTTTAGAAAAAAGAGTTGTTGAAGTCCACGGTCCATAGAAGAAGAGTTTTCTGATAACAGTTGGATAGAGGTGAGGGCACATCATCACTTAAAGTGGAGGTTCACCCGGAAATGAACATTTTTGACATTAGATTGAGGCTCATTTTGTGAAGGGGAATCGGGTAGTATTTTTTAAAATCGAAGCCGTACTTACCGTTTTAGAGATAGATCTTCTCCGCCGCTTCCGGGTATGATATTCAGGACTGGGCGTTCCTATTTGATTAAAAAAGGTAAAGCTGCGCTGTAACATGAATCAGCATAAATATCAATTATGCTGTATGTGATGCACACAAAACACCAGTGCAATATGAGAAAACAAGTGAAAAATTATGTGCAAAAGTCCATGAGAAGGATGTATCATAAAAAGTTCACATATGTGACAGAAAGTTCTCCGAATGGGTGAAATTAGATATCCAGATGATATTGTGAATCTGTATAGCAGATGACAGAATCCTCCACCACTTATATTCTAACTGCTTACCAGAGCAAGAAGTTAGTCAGGCATATAAACATATGAGCCACTTAAAGGGATCCTGGAAATACTGTCAATCTCTCTCCAATCTCACCAGTCTTCTACATCAGACCCATCTCTCTCCATAAGTAAGACCCAGAGGAGAAAAACACTAATATAGCGTAATACCGTTTTGAATGGTTTTATTATTAAAAAAGTAGTGCACTCACATGTATGCAGATTAAAAGTGCGTGTATCGATAATAGCCGGCCGGCTCTACTGTCCGCTCGTCCTTCCGGGTAGACAGCGTGGTACGAATCGTGGTGACGTCAGCACGTCGCTCCTCCCTACGCCGTTTCGTCACAATAATGACTTCTTCCAGGGGCACAGAGTGCCGGAGAACTTTCTGTCACATATGTGAACTTTTTATGATACATCCTTCTCATGGACTTTTGCACATAATTTTTCACTTGTTTTCTCATATTGCACTGGTGTTTTGTGTGCATCACATACAGCATAATTGATATTTATGCTGATTCATGTTACAGCGCAGCTTTACCTTTTTTATTTACTATTTTATGTTTATCTGACATATGAGCTGCAGCAGTGTTTTTATTATTTTTATTTTTTCTTTATTTATTATTTATTATTTTTTAGTATTACTATAGTCTCAGCACTATCCATCTGTCTTTGGACCTGCGCAGTATTTTCTTGTATACGTTCCTATTTGATTGACAGGCTTCCGACGGTCGCATACATCGCGTCCCGATTTTCCGAAAGTAGCCGAACGTCGGTGCGCAGGCACCGTATAGAGCCGCACCGACGTTCGGCTTCTTTCGGCTACTCGTGACGCGATGTATGCGACCGTCGGAAGCCTGTCAATCAAATGGGAATGCCCAGTCCCGAAGACCATACCCGGAAGCGGCGGAGAAGATCGCTCTCTAAAACGGTAAGTACGGCTTCGTTTTTAAAAAAAATTATCCGATTCCCCTTCACAAAATGAGCCTCAATCTAATGTTAAATTTTTTTTTAGGGTGAACTCCCACTTTAAGACATATCCACAATAGAAGAGGTTTCTTGGTTTTATAGATTCATCTAATGAACTTCCATATATAATACAACATGTTGCTTTCTGTTAGGTTCCAAAAGCTCAGTGCTCAGAAAGTTGTCTCCCAGGATACCGGAAAGTTCCCGGCTTCACCATACAATCTTGTTGTCATAGTTGTGTCACGTGTGCATATGGAGAAATGTCCAATATTACAGGTAATGGGTATCAAATATTACTAGGGGGGTGTTATTTTTACCACCTGCTGTGGGGGGCAATTTAACCACTTGCTTACTGGGCACATATACCCCCTTCCTGCCCAGGCGAAATTTCAGCTTTCAGCACTGCGTCGCTTTAAATTAAAATTGCGCGGTCGTGCGACGTGCCTCCCAAACAAAATGTACGTCCTTTTTTTCCCACAAATAGAGCTTTCTTTTGGTGCTATTTGATAACCTCTGCGGTTTTTATTTTTTGCGCTATAAACAAAAAAAGAGCGACAATTAAAAAAAAAAAAACACAAAGGGCCGGATTCAGATACAATGGCGTATCTGTCCGGCCCGTGTAACGTATCTCCGATACGTTATGCCGCTCTAACTTTGGGCGCAAGTTCTTTATTCAGAAAGAACTTGCGCCCTTAGTTACGGCGGCGTAACGTATGTGTTGCGGCGTAAGGCCGCGTAATTCAAATGGGGATGTAGGGGGCGTGTATTATTTAAATCTAACTTGACCCCGCGCTTTTGACGTATTATTTGAACGGCGCATGCGCCGTCCGTAAAATATCCCAGTGTGCATTGCTCTAAATGATGTCGCAAGGACGTCATTGCTTTCGACGTGAACGTAAATTACATCCAGCCGTATTCGCGAACGACTTACGCAAACAACGTAAACATTTCAAAACTCAGCGCGGGAACGACGGCCATACTTAACATAGGACACGCTGCACATACCCCTCATATAGAGGGGTAACTTTACACCGGAAAAAGCCGAACGCAAACGACGTAAAAAAAAGCGCTGGGCGGTCGTTCGTTTCTGAATCGACATAAATACAAATTTGCATATTCCTCGCGTAAACAAACGGAAGCGCCACCTAGCGGCCAGCGTGAAATTGCAGCCTAAGATACGACGGTGTAAGACACTTACACCTGTCGGATCTTAGGGATATCTATGCGTAACCTGATTCTATGAATCAGGCGCATAGATACGACGGCCGGACTCAGAGATACAACGGCGTATCAGGAGATACGCCGTCGTATCTCTTTTCTGAATCCGGCCCAATATTTTTTACTTTTTGCTATAATAAATATCCCATTTTTTTAAAAATATATATATTTTTTCTCAGTTTAGGCCGATACGTATTCTACATATTTTTGGTAAAAAAAAATCGCAATAAGCGTTTAGTGATTGGTTTGCGCAAAAGTTATAGTGGCTACAAAATAGGGGATAGAATTCTGACATTTTTTTATAATTTTTTTTTTACTAGTAATACGGCGATCTGTGAACTTTGTCAGGACTGCGATTTTGCGGCAGACACATCGGACACTTTTGACACATTTTTGGGACCATTCACATTAATACAGCGAACAGTGCTATAAAAATGCATTGGTTACTGTATAAATGTGACTGGCAGGGAAGGGGTTAACACTAGGGGGCGAGGAAGGGGTTAAATGTGTATCCTGGGAGTGATTCTTACTGTGGGGGGAGGGGACTGACTGGGGGAGGTGACCGATGCTGTGTCCCTATGTACAAGGGACACAGCATCTGTTTCATCTCCCTGACAGGACGTGGAGCTCTGTGTTTACACACACACAGAGCTCCACGTCCCTGCCCTGTCATTGCCGATCTCGGGTACCTGGCGGACATCGCGGGCGCCAGGCATGCGCATCGGCATCTCGGGGACGCGCCGGGTGCGCGCCCCCCAGTGGACGGAGGACACGAGGCCGTAAAAAGACGTCTTTTTACTATGGCCCTGATCTAAAGTAGTTAAAAAAAAATTCACATACTATCACGTCTATTAAAGTGCCCGGACAAGGGGGAGGGGCTATACACGACGAGGCGCGGCGGGGGAACACACAGCTATTCAAATGAAAGCTGTAATGTTCCCCGCGCTGATCAACTAGACGGTGGAGGCGGGGGGAGGAGGGCTTGGCTTTCTCTTGGGGACATGGCTGCATATTTGTGGGGACATGGCTGCATATTTACATGTCTGCATATTTGTGGGGACATGGCTGCATATTTGTGGGGACGTGGCGGTATATTTGTGGGGACGTGGCGGCATATTTGTGGGGACATGGCTGCATATTTGTGGGGACATGGCTGCATATTTGTGGGGACGTGGCGGTATATTTGTGGGGACGTGGCGGCATATTTGTGGGGACATGGCTGCATATTTGTGGGGACATGGCTGCATATTTGTGGGGACGTGGCGGCATATTTGTGGGGACATGGCTGCATATTTGTGGGGACGTGGCGGTATATTTGTGGGGACGTGGCGGCATATTTGTGGGGACATGGCTGCATATTTGTGGGGACATGACTGCATATTTGTGGGGACGTGGCGGTATATTTGTGGGGACGTGGCGGCATATTTGTGGGGACATGGCTGCATATTTGTGGGGACGTGGCGGCATATTTGTGGGGACATGGCTGCATATTTGTGGGGACATGGCTGCATATTTGTGGTGACATGGCGGCATTTGTGGGGACATGGCTGCATATTTGTGGGGACATGGCTGCATATTTACATGTCTGCATATTTGTGGGGACGTGGCGGCATATTTGTGGGGACATGGCTGCATATTTGTGGGGACATGGCTGCATATTTGTGGTGACATGGCGGCATTTGTGGGCACATGGCTGCATATTTGTGGGGGACATGGCTGCATTTGTGGGGACATGGCTGCATTTGGGGACACATTTAAAAAAAAAAGTATCGGTAATCGGAATCGGCGAGTACATGAAAAAAAAGTATCGGTATTTGTACTCGGTCCTAAAAAAGTGGTATCGGGACAACCCTAGTTGTATCTCTATGCGCAATGTAATGGTCCATTTTGTGGATCCTTGTTTATTTATGCCATTTTTTTGTTTCCATATTTGTACAGTTATTCTTGACATTATCCCCTGAAGAAGCAATACAGCGAAACATGTTGGGATAATGTGCAAGTTTTCTTCTTCCTTTCAACTTGACCTGCTTGTTATGACCACCATTTAAATGAATTACTGCCTTTTTTTGTATTATTGTCTAAATGTTTTTTAACTTTGAATCTATTAAAAAAATTATTTTTTATATATTATGGGTACAATTTTCTCTCATCATTATTTGTTCCTACTGCACTGATAAAATCCCTTTTTCTCTTCCCACTTGACTAACTGAAGGCAGGTTGTGCTAGGTTAGCTGCTTTCCAGGATGTAATAGCCAGGGAATGAGAGCTCTGAAACCATCATCACGTCTGGGTTCATTCATCACAGAGGACATTGGAGATGGACTTTCCCCCACCTCCTCTGTAGGGGGCTGTCCCTATCATTTACTGCTGTCCAATAGTGTTGCTCACGAATATTCGCAATGCGAATATTCGGCTCGAATATGGCATATTCGAGTATTCGCGAATATTTCGAATTTCGCGGTCAATATTCGCTATTCCGAATATTCGGATTTTTTCAATTTTATTTTTAGAACAGATCACATCCTAGTGATCTCCATCGATGTCTAAAAGCATTGCTGGTATGATTAGTGAGTGACCTTGGGCCGAGTAGCTGAAGCGATCATTTTATATTGCCGAAAAATCGCAATGCGATTATTCGGCAATAGTAATATTGCGCGATTATTTTCTCCGCCCTTCTTTTGCATCAGAGCCAATCAGAGTGCTCCTACAGCATTTGTCGAAATTCCGCAATAAATATCGCATTCGCATTTTTGCGAAATTTCGATAAAATATCACGAATATTCTGAGCCAATCAGAGTGCTCCTACAGCATTTGTCGAAATTCCGCAATAAATATCGCATTCGCATTTTGCGAAATTTCGATAGAATATCACGAATATTCTGAGCCAATCAGAGTGCTCCTACAGCATTTGTCGAAATTCCGCAATAAATATCGCATTCGCATTTTGCGAAATTTCGATAGAATATCACGAATATTCTGAGCCAATCAGAGGGCTCCTACCGCAGTTGTCGAAATTCCGCAATAAATATCGCATTCTGCGAAATTTCGATAGAATATCACGAATATTCTGAGCCAATCAGAGATCACGAATATTCTGAGCCAATCAGAGTGCTCCTACAGCAATTGTCAAAATTCCGCAATAAATATCGCATTCGCATTTTGCGAAATTTCGATAAAATATCACGAATATTCTGAGCCAATCAGAGATCACGAATATTCTGAGCCAATCAGAGTGCTCCTACAGCAATTGTCGAAATTTCGCAATTATGTTCGCATTCGCAATAGCGAAATTTCGCAATCATTTCATTTCGATAAAATATCACGAATATTCGAATTTAGCGAATATTTCTCGAATATTCGGCTATATATTCGTGATATATGGCGAAATCGAATATGGCGTATTCTGCTCAACACTACTGTCCAAGGCTCCCTGAAAAAATGGAGTGCCTGGGAACCACCACGGGAGGGGGGGGGCTGGGTTGATTTACAGCATCATAAAGGTGATCAGGCAGGTGTAAAGCTATCCAGATCACTTCTTAAAGAAAACTGATCACCATCTGAAAAAAAAAAATCTGTACCATGATCTTGTTTTAAGGAAAGGGATATCATCCCTGCTCTAGGTAAGTCAAACAACAGCAAACCTCTCCTCCAGTTTAGAAGCCACGGGTGCTGGCAATGCATAGGGCAATGAGATAGGAAGAAGTTCTGGACAGCCGCACTCCAAAAATTGCCTTTTATTCAAAAACTGGGGTCAAAGATACATGCCACAGCAAAACGGACAGAAAAGCTGACGCACTATCAAATAGTGCTTAACCACCATATTGCTGCCCAAAGACCAGAGTACTTTTTGTGATTCTGGACTGCGTCGATTTAACTGACAATTGCGCGGTCGTGCGACGTGGCTCCCAAACAAAATTGGCGTCCTTTTTTTCCCACAAATAGAGCTTTCTTTTGGTGGTATTTGATCACCTCTGCGGTTTTTATTTTTTGCGCTATAAACAAAAATAGAGCGACAATTTTGAAAAAAAAAAATATTTTTTACTTTTTGCTGTAATAAATATCCCCCAAAAATATATAAAAAAACATTTTTTTTCCTCAGTTTAGGCCGATACGTATTCTTCTACCTATTTTTCGTAAAAAAAATCGCAATAAGCGTTTATTGATTGGTTTGCGCAAAAGTTATAGCGTTTACAAAATAGGGGGTATTTTTATGTAATTTTTCTTAATATATTTTTTTTACTAGTAATGGCGGCGATCAGCGATTTTTTTTCGGTACTGCGACATTATGGCGGACACTTCGGACACTTTTGACACATTTTTGGGGCCATTGGCATTTTTATAGCGATCAGTGCTATAAAAATGCATTGGATTACTATAAAAATGCCACTGGCAGGGAAGGGGTTAACACTAGGGGGTGGGGAAGGGGTTAAGTATGCCTGGGTGTGTTCTTACTGTGGGGGGGGGGTGGCCTCACTAGGGGAAACACTGATCCTCGGTTCATACATTGTATGAACGGAAGATCAGCATTTCCCCCGCTGACAGGACCGGGAGCTGTGTGTTTACAGTACCGAGCGATCGCATGTGCCCGGCGGCGATCGCGCCCGCCGGGCACACGCACGGGAGCCGGCGGCGCGCACGCGCCCCCTAGTGGCGGCTAAAAGAGAGGACGTATAGCTACGGGCTCTCGCCTAGGAGAGCCGACCTGCCGCCGTATAATGACGGTGGCTGGTCGGCTAGTAGTTAAAAGGGGTTGTAAAAGTAAACAAAAAATTCCCTAAATAGCTTCCTTTACCTTAGTGCAGTCCTCCTTCACTTACCTCAACCTTCCATTTTGCTTTTAAATGTCCTTAATTCTACTGAGAAATCCTCACTTCCTTTTCTTCTGTCTGTAACTCCACACAGTAATGCAAGGCTTTCTCCCTGGTGTGGAGAAAGCCTCTTGAGGGGGGTTGGGGCGAGTAGGAGTGTCAGGACGCCCACTAACACACAGCTCATTTCTCTATCTGCAAAGTAAATAGTGTCCTGACCTTCCTGCTCGCCACCCTCCCCCTCAAGAGGCTTTCTCCACACCAGGAGGAAAGCCTCGCATTACTGTGTGGAGTTACAGACAGAAAAACAGGAAGTGAGGATTTCTCATTAGAAATAAGGACATTTAAAAGCAAAATGGAAGGATGAGGTAAGTGAAGGAGGATGGCATTAAGGTAAAGGAAGCTATTTAGGGGGGGGAAATGTTACCTTTACAACCCCTTTAATAACAGTTTTGTCTTTAGAGAGAATTATAGGAAATGAGAGACTTAGTTTATTAGATATTTGACAAATATTAATATCTGATTACACCCATACAAGTAAACCAAGACAAGGTAAGTGCTCGCAGTGTTCATTGATTTTATTTTGTTTTCCAGATAGTGAAAACTGCATGAAATGCCCCGATCATGAATGGCCAAACGAGAACAAAACTCGCTGTATATCCAAACAAGTTGAATTTCTTTCCTACACTGATGACAAAATCTCATTTGTTTTTATAACCTTCTCACTGTTGTGTTTTGGGAAGACTCTTCTCGTTCTCGTCATTTTTATTTTACACCAGGACACACCAGTTGTGAAAGCCAATAACAAGAGCCTCAGCTTCGTCCTCCTGGTCTCCATCATGTTGGGTTTCCTCTGTGTGTTCCTCTTCCTGGGTCGTCCTGTGGATGTAACCTGCTTGCTGCGCCAAGTTTCCTTTGGAATTCTCTTTACAATAGCCGTATCTTCTGTATTGGCCAAGACTATTATGGTTTGCATTGCCTTCAAAGCCACCAAACCCAACAGCGTGTGGAGGAAATGGATTGGAGTAAAACTGCCCACCTGTGTAGTCTTAGCTTGTTCCAATGTTCAGGTTATAATCTGTGTTAGTTGGTTGTCCATCTCTCCTCCCTTCCAGGAATTGGACACACACTCCTACCAGGAGAAGATCATCGTTCAGTGTAATGAAGGGTCAGTTATCGGGTTCTACTCTGTCCTGGGGTATATGGGGATCCTGGCTGCTGTCAGTTTTATTATCGCTTTTTTTGCCAGGACATTACCGGACAGTTATAATGAAGCCAAATACATCACCTTCAGCATGCTGGTGTTCTGCAGTGTCTGGATTGCCATGATCCCGGCCTATCTGAGCACCAAAGGGAAATACACGGTGGCGGTGGAGATATTCGCCATCCTGATTTCCAATAATGGTCTCTTATATTGTATATTTCTTACAAAATGCTTTATAATTCTCTGTAGACCAGAGCTGAATACAAAAGGCTATCTGCACAGTAATGGAAATATATAAACTTTCTTTATTTAAAGTCTTAAAAAACGAGACAAGGCAAAGGTTGCAAAAAGTAAAATGACTTATTTAATTCCCACTTGTAGTGTAAGAGAACACTATTAAAAAAAATATAGATATGAATTTTTCCAAATCAATAAAAAGAAAACTTTTAGGTGTTTAAGGTGTCCTTTTTTTCTTTTCTTTTCTTGGATTGTGTTTTGTTTAATGTGATTTTATTTGTATAATTTGTCTGTATTGTCCTAATGTTGTTTGCATATAAAAATAAAAAAAGGATCTGGTTAAAATAAAACAAAAAAACAAAGAGACATAAACACACCCATCAGACACACACATTTGCACTGGTGCCCAAAAACTTAAAGAGGAACTGCAGTCTGCTCACATAATTTGTAAAAAAAAACATCTTAGGGATAGAGGGTTAGGGGGTTAGTTTTAGAGGGTTAGGGCAGTTAGAGTTTAGGGTTAGGGGTTAGGAGTTAAGGTTAGGGGGTTAGGGTTGGGGTTAAGGTTAGGAGTAGGGTTATGGCTTAGGGGTGAGGGTTAGGGCTTAGGGTTAGCAGGTAGGGTTAGGGGTTAAAGTTAGGGTTAGGGTTAGAGGGAAGTGGTTAGGAGTTAGGGTTAGAGGTTAGGGTTAGAGGGTTAGGGTTAGGGTTAGAGGGTTAGAGTTAGGGGTTATTAGTTAGGATTAGGGGGCAAGGGTTAGAGGGTAGGGTTGGGTGGTAGGGGTTAGGGTTATGCGGCTAGGGTTTAGGGTTAGGTTTAGGGTTGGGGGTTAGTGGTTAGGGCTACAGCTAGCGTTAGGGTTGGAGTTAGGGCTTAGGGGCTTAGGGTTAGCAATTAGGGGTTAGGGGTAAGGGTCAGAGAGTTAGGGGTTAGGAGTTAGGGTTAGTGTTAGGGGTAAGGTTTAGTATTAGGGTTAGAGGGTTAGGGTTAGAGTGTTAGGGTTAGAGGGTTAGATTTAGGGGTTAGGAGTTAGGGTTGGGGAATAGGGTTAGAGGGTTAGGGTTTGGGGTAAGGGTTAGGGCTAGGGTTAGGGTTATGGCTATGGTTAAGGTAAGGGGTTTAGGATGGGGGTTAGTGGTTAGGGCTATAGCTAGGGTTAGGGTTGGGGTTAGGGGATAGTGTTAGGTTTAGGGTTAGGGTACAGGTTCGGGGTTAGGGCTTATGGTTTGCAGTTAGGGTGTTAGCGTTAGAGGGTTAGGTTTAGGAATTAGAAGTTAGGGGTTAGGCCTTAGGGTTAGCAGTTAGGTTTAGGGTTTGGGGTTAGGGTTATTGTGTTAGGATTAGGGCTATAGTGTTAGAGGGTTAACCACTTCCCTACCGGCCCATAGTAAAATGACGTCCACAAAGAACTTCTGCCGTTCAGAGTGGACGTCATATGACGTCCTGGGCTTTCCGGGTGGATATCTGAATGATGCCTGCAGCTAGAGGCATCATTCAGATATCCTTCTAAACTGCCGGCGATTCTGCACAACGTAAGAACGATCATAGCGGCGGTTCCGCCGCTAGATCGTTCTTACAGGCGGCGGGAGGGGACATCCCCCCCTCCCGCCGCCATCCGGTGCTTCTCTGGGCTCTCCCGTGCCATCGGGGGCCCGGAGAACGAATCGTCCGGCGCTCGCAGGAAGCATAGAGATGACTGGTGACCAGATGGTCACCAGTCATCTCTATGACCGTCGGAGGACCCGGGCGCGATGTGATGACGTCACGCCCGGGTCCCCGAAAGTAAACAAAGCCGCGATTGCGGCTGCTAAGCAACCACAAGCATGAGATCGGTGAATTTTTTTTCACCGATTTCATGCTTTCCAGCCTGGAGGAGAGATGTGGGGTCTTATTGACCCTGCATCTCTCCATAAAGAGTACCTGTCACACACATTCCTATTACAAGGGATGTTTACATTCCTTGTAATAGGAATAAAAGTGATAAAAAAAAAAAAAAATTTTAAAAAAAGTGTAAAATAAGAAATAAATATATAAAAAAAAAAAGAAATAAAAAGTTTGGCGCCATTCCATGAGTGTGCGCAATTTTAAAGCGTGACATGTTAGGTATCTATTTACTCGGTGTAACATCATATTTCATATTTTACAAAAAAATTGGGCTAACTTTACTGTTTTTAAATTTTTTTAATTCATGAAACAATTTTTTTCCCAAAAAAAGGCGTTTGAAAAATTATTGCGCAAATACCGTGCAAGATAAAAGGTTTCAATGACCGTCGTTTTATTCCCTAGGGTGTCTGCTAAAAAAACATATATAATGTTTGGGGGTTCTGCGTAATTTTCTAGCAAAAAAATTATGATTTGTACATGTAGGAGAGAAGTGCCAGAATAGGCCTGGTATGGAAGTGTGTATAACTGCCCGGTATGGAAGAGGTTAAGGTTAGGGGGTTAGTGTTAAAGGGTTAGGGTTTAGGAGTTAGGGTTAGAGGGTTAGGGCTGAGGGTTAGGGCTTATGGGGTTAGAAGTTAGGGGTTATTGTATGAGGGTTAGGAGATATGAGTTAAGGTTAGGGTTAGAGGGTTAGGGGTTAGGATAAGGGTTGGGGGTTAGTGCTAGGGATGGGTTTATGGATATTGGTTAGGGTTGGTTTATAGGGTTAGGGGTTGGGGTTAGGGTTAGGGTTAGGGGATAAGGCTTAGCTTTAGCAGTTAGGGTTAGGGTTAGGGTTAAAGGTTTGGTTTAGGGCTAGACGGTTAGGGTTAGAGGGTTAGGAGAAAGGGTTAGGGGGTTAGGGTTAGAGAATAAGGGTTGGGGGTTAGGGTTTAGGGTTAGTGCTAGGGTTAGGGTTATTGCTAGGGTTTAGGGTTAGGATTAAAATTGGGGGTTAGGGATGGGGGTTAGTGGTTAGGGCTACAGCTAGGGTTGAGGTTGGGTTAGGGTTTAGGGTTAGCAGTTAGGGTTTAGGGTTAGAGAGTTAGGGGTTAGGAGTTAGGGTTAGGGGTTAGGTTTAGGGTTAGGTTAAGAGGGTTATAGATAAGGGGTTAGGGTTAGAGGGTTAGAGTTAGGGTTTAGTAGTTAGGGTTAGGGGGTTAGGGTTAGGGCTGGGGCTAAGGTTGGGGTTATGGTTAGGGTTTAGGGTTGGGGGTTAAGGTTGGGGGTTTGTGGTTAGGGATACAGCTAGGGTTAGGGTTGAGGTTAGGGATAGAGTAATGGCCTAGGGTTATCAGTTAGGGATAGGGGTTAGGGCTTAGAGTAAGCAGTTAGGGGTTAGATGGTTAGGGGTTAGGATTTAGGGTTAGGGTTAGGGGGTTAGTCTATGATGATTAGGGTTAAGGGTTAGGGTTGAGGTTGGGGGTTAGAGTTGTGGCTAGGGTTTAGGGTTAGGGTTGGGGGTTAGGAGTTATGCTAGGGCTAGGGTTATGGCTAGGGTTAGGGCTAGGGTTGGGGTTAAGGTTTAGGTTTTAGGATTAGCAGTTAGAGTTAGGGTTAGGAGTAAGGGTTAGGGATTTGGGTTATGGCTTAGGGTTAGGTTTATGCTTTAAGGTTGGGATGTAAGGGTTAGGGCTAGAATGTTAGGGTTAGGGTTAGGGGGTTATGGTTTGGGTGTTGGGGTTAGGAGTTAGGGGTAAGGGGATAGGTTTAGGGTTAGGGGGTTAGGTTTAGGGTTAGAGGGTTAGGGTTAGAGGGTTAGGGTTTAGGAGTTAGGGTTAGAGGGTTAGGGTTGAGGGTTGGGGCTTAGAGTTAGCAGTTAGGGGTAGGGTTAGGGGTTAGGCTTAGGGTTAGAGGGTTGGGGGTTAGAGGGTTAGGGGTTAGGGTTGGGGGTTAGGGGTTAGGTTAAGGGCTAGGGTAAGGTTTATGGCTATTGGTTAGGGTTGGTTAGGGTTGTTGGTTAAGGGTTAGGGTTAGGGTTTGTGCTTAGGGTTAGGGTTAGAGAATTAGGATTAGGGAGTTAGGGATAGAGGGATAGGGGTTAGGAGTTAGGGTTAGAGGGTTAGGGCTTAGGGTTAGCAGTTAGGGTCTAAGGTTAGGGTTAGGGGGTTGGGGTTAGAGGGTTAGAAGTTTGGGTTAAGGGGTTAGGGTTAGAGAGTTAGGGGTTAGAGGGTTAGAAGTTAGGGTTAAGGGGCTAGGGTTGGAGGGTTAGGGGTTAGGGTTGGGGATTAGGGGTTATGGTTAGGTTTATTGCTATGGGTTGGTGGTTAGGGGTTAGGGTTAGGAGGTAGGGTTAGTGTTAGGGTTAGCATTAGGGGTTGGGGTTAGGGGTTAGAGCTTAGGGTTAGCAGATAGGGTTAGGAGTTAGGTTTAGGGTTAGGAGGATAGGGGTTAGGGCTAGGGTAAGGTTTATGGCTATTTGTTAGGGTTGGTGGTTAGGGGTTAGGGTTAGGATATAGGGTTATGGGTTGGGTGTTAGGGTTAGGGTTAAGGTTATAGGGTTAGAGGGTTAGGATTAGGGTTAGAGGGTTAGGGTTAGGGGTTAGGAGTTACGGTTAGGGTTAGGGTTATCAGTTAGGGGTTATGTTTTGGGTAAGGGGTTAGGGTTAGAGGTTTAGGGGTTAGGAGTTAGAGTTAGGGGGTTAGGGTTAGAGGGTTACGGTTTGGATGTTGGGGTTAGGACTTAGGGTTAGGGGTAATGGGGTAGGTTTAGGGTTTTAGGGTTAGAGGGTTAGGGTTAGAGGGTTAGGGTTAGAGGGTTAGGGTTAGAGGGTTAGGGGTTAGGTTTTAAGTTTTTTGGTTAGGGTTAGGGTTAGAGGTTTAGGGGTTAGGAGTTAGAGTTAAGGGTTAGAGGGTTAGGGTTAGGGGTTATGGTTATGGTTAGGGCTAGTGTTAGGTGTATGGCTATTGGTTAGGGTTGATGGGTAGGGGTTAGGGTTAGGAGGTAGGGTTAGGGGTTAGGGTCAGGGGATAGGGTTAGGGCTTAGGGTTAGCAGATATGATTTGAGTTAGGGTTAAAGGGTTAGGGTTATAGGGTTGGAGGGTTAGGGTTTAGGGTTAGGGTTAGCAGTTAGGGGTAGGATTAGAGGTTAGGCTTGGGGGTTAGGGTTAGAGGGTTAGCAGTTATGATTAGGGTTGGGGGTTAGGGCTAGGGTTAGGTTTAGGGTTTGTGGTTAGGGTTAGGAGATAGGGTTAGGGGTTGGGGTTAGGGTTAGGGTTTAGTACTTATAGTTTAGGGTTAGCATTTTAGGGTTAGGGGTTAGGATTAGGGTTAGAAGATTAGGGTTATAGGGTTAGAGGGTTAGGGTTATAGGGTTAGTTTTAGAGGGTTATGGGTAGGGGTTAGGAGATATTGTTAGGGGATTAGGCTTAGGGTTAGCAGTTAGGGGTTACGTTTTGGGTAAGGGGTTAGGGTTAGAGGTTTAGGGGTTAGGAGTTAGAGTTAGGGGGATAGGGTTAGAGGGTTACGGTTTGGATGTTGGGGTTAGGACTTAGGGTTAGGGGTAAGGGGATAGGTTTAGGGTTTTAGGGTTAGAGGGTTAGGGTTAGAGGGTTAGGGGTTAGGTTTTAAGTTTAGGGTTAGGGTTAGAGGTTTAGGGGTTAGGAGTTAGAGTTAAGCGTTAGAGGGTTAGGGTTAGGGGTTATGGTTATGGTTAGGGCTAGTGTTAGGTTTATGGCTATTGGTTAGGGTTGATGGGTAGGGGTTAGGGTTAGGAGGTAGGGTTAGGGGTCAGGGGATAGGGTTAGGGCTTAGGGTTAACAGATATGATTTGAGTTAGGGTTAAAGGGTTAGGGTTATAGGGTTAGAGTTAGGGTTGGAGCGTTAGGGTTGAGGGTTAGGGTTAGCAGTTAGGGGTAGGATTAGAGATTAGGCTTGGGGTTAGGGTTGGGGGTTGAGGTTAGAGGGTTAGCAGTTATGATTAGGGTTGGGAGTTAGGGCTAGGGTTAGGTTTAGGGTTTGTGGTTAGGGTTAGGAGATAGGGTTAGGGGTTGGGGTTAGGGTTTAGTACTTAGAGCTTAGGGTTAGCATTTTAGGGTTAGGGGTTCGGATTAGGGTTAGAGGATTAGGGTTATAGGGTTAGAGGGTTAGGGTTATAGGGTTAGTGTTAGAGGGTTAGGGTTATGGGTAGGGGTTAGGAGATATTGTTAGGGGGTTAGGATTAGAGGATTAGGGCTTAGGTTTAGCAGTTAGGGGCTAAGGTTAGGGTGTTAGGTTTAGAGGGTTAGAAGTTAGGATTAGGGGCTTAGGTTTAGAGGGTTAGGGGTTAGGGTTGGGGGTTATGGTTAGGGCTATGGTAAGGGCTAGGGTAACATTTGTGGCTATTGGTTAGGGTTTGGGGTTAGGAGGTATGGTTAGGGTTAGTGGTTGGGGTTAGGGGCTAGGGCTTAGAGTTAGCAGATATGGTCAGGGTTAGGGTTATGGGTTGGGGTTATAGGGTAAGATCTTGAGTCTCAGGAAATGGAACTGGAGAAACAGGAACTGGAATTGGAGACACAGGAACTGGAACTGGGGACACTGGAACTAGGGACACTGGAACTGGGGACACTGGAACTGGAGACACTGGAGCCGGAACTGGGGACACTGGAGCCGGAACTGGGGTCACTGGAACTGGGGACACTGGAGCCAGAACTGGGGACACTGGAGCCGGAACTTCAACTGGGAAGGTAGGTACAGCAAGCTGAAGAACAGGTGCATCGGACTGGACAGTAGTCACCAGAATGTCAGACTGGGGCAAAGGAACTTCAAGCTGCATAGCAGGCAAAGATTCTGGGGTAGCAGAACGGCTCCCAAAAGTACCCACCTGAAGAACCTTTGGCCAAGGTGAGCGAGTTGGGCAGAGAGATATAAAGTGCCCGCTTACACCACAGTAAAAACAAAGTCCATAGCCTCTCTTCCGCTCTCATTCTACCTTAGATAGCCTGGACCGGATGGCCCCGATCTGCATGGGTTCCAGGGCTGGGCGTACTGTCCCTTTAAGTAATTAAACTTCTTGCTGTAGTTCAAAAATGGTATGGCCCAGGCTGTAGACTTGCAGAGCCAGGGAGGTGAGCATTTTGTACAACTCTGCGGACTCCATGTTGTTGGTCAGTTCATTATGTAAGGGCTTACCTTGGCTGGAGTCCATATTGTTGAGTTGTATGCTCACCCTTACAAATACACACAGCCCACGGTAACAAAGTAAGAAGCTACCTGGGCTGTGAGTCTGTGCACGGGGGGCTTGACAGGGATTTGTTGCTGAAACAAAGCACAGGGATACAGGTACACAGGAACCTTTGGTTCATTGGTTTCGCCGTGAACGTAAATGACGTCCAGCCCCATTCACGGACGACTTAGGCAAACGACGTAACTTTTTCAAACTTCGACGCGGGAACGACGGCCATACTTAACATTATTACGCCGCACTTACGCCACCATATAGCAGGGGTAACTATACGCCGGGAAAAGCCTAACGTATACAGCGTAACTTTACTGCGTCGGCCGGGCGTACGTTAGGGAATTCGCGTATCTAGCTAATTTGCATACTCGACGCGGAATTCGATGGAATCGCCACCTAGCGGCCAGCGTAAATATGCAGTTATGATCCGACGGCGTAAGAGACTCACGCCTGTCGGATCTAACATATATCTATGCGTAACTGATTCTAAGAATCAGGCGCATAGATACGACGGCGCAACGCAGAGATACGATGGCGTATCTGGAGATACGCCGTTGTATCTCCACTGAGAATCTGGCCCTTAATATATATATATATATATATATATATATATATATATTATATTCATTGAAAACCCAATGTTCTTATTAATATTCTAATCAAGAAATATTGTGGTATAAAGAACTTATATTCTTAACTAAAACATAAACTTTTACATCTTAAGAAATATGAGACCTTTCTTCTCATCTCATTAGCCAAGGGGGAGGGTGAAGCTAATTACGACTAATTATGTTAGTTCTCCAAAGAAATGCTTATGAAGCTTATAATAATATGTATACCTTCACAAGTATAAGAGTCTATATAATTTAAATTTTTCCATATCTATAAAATATAAAAAGACCAAATCCATTCATTCAATATGTGTTAATTGATAAATATTAGATATTAGATGAAAGAAAACTTCTAACATTTCCCTCTCAAAATGATTGATTAAACAATCTTAATCATTTTCTTATCTAAATCCAATTTACAACCGCATCTCATTCGTATCCATACATGCTTTTAGATCTTAAGATTATTGATTTGAATATATTTTCAATTTTGATTCTATATCAGGAAAAGTGAACTTAGAAAACCTTTATCTTCAAATACCATAACAATATTTTCACCCTTATTATTTTCTTTTTTTCTTTTACCAAATAATCAATCCCCTTAATATTCATAAATTCATAAATGTAACATTGTTGTACAATATTATGAAATACGGATGTCACTTCAGAAATATATGTTCCATACAGTGCCTTGGGAAAGTATTCGGCCCCCTTGAACTTTGCGACCTTTTGCCACATTTCAGGCTTCAAACAAAAAGATATAAATCTGTAATTTTTTTGGAAGAATCAACAACAAGTGGGAAACAATCATGAAGTGGAATGAAATTTATTGGATATTTCAAACTTTTTTAACAAATAAAAAACTGAAAAATTGGGCGTGCAAAATTATTCAGCCCCTTTACTTTCAGTGCAGCAAACTCTCTCCAGAAGTTCAGTGAGGATCTCTCAATGATCCAGTGTTGACCTAAATGACTAATGATGATAAATAGAATCCACCTGTGTGTAAGCAAGTCTCCGTATAAATGCACCTGCACTGTGATAGTCTCGGAGGTCCGTTAAAAGCGCAGAGAGCATCATGAAGAACAAGGAACACACCAGGCAGGTCCGAGATACTGTTGTGGAGAAGTTTAAAACCAGATTTGGATACAAAAAGATTTCCCAAGCTTTAAACATCCCAAGGAGCACTGTGCAAGCGATAATATTGAAATGGAAGGAGTATCAGACCACTGCAAATCTACGAAGACCTGGCCGTCCCTCTAAACTTTCAGCTCATACAAGAAGAAGACTGATCAGAGATGCAGCCAAGAGGCCCATCATCACTCTGGATGAACTGCAGAGATCTACAGCTGAGGTGGGAGACTCTGTCCATAGGACAACAATCAGTCGTATACTGCACAAATTGGCCTTTATGGAAGAGTGGCAAGAAAGCCATTTCTTAACCACTTAACCCCCGGACCATATTGCTGCCCAAAGACCAGAGCACTTTTTGCGATTTGGGACTGCGTCGATTTTAACTGACAATTGCGCGGTCATGCGACATGGCTCCCAAACAAAATTGGCGTCCTTTTTTCCCACAAATAGAGCTTTCTTTTGGTGGTATTTGATCACCTCTGTGGTTTTTAGTTTTTGCGCTATAAACAAAAATAGAGCGACAATTACGAAAAAAATTAATATTTTTTACTTTTTGCTATAATAAATATCCCCCAAAAATATATAAAAAAAACATTTTTTTCCTCAGTTTAGGACAATACGTATTCTTCTACATATTTTTCGTAAAAAAAATTGCAATAAGCGTTTATTGATTGGTTTGCGCAAAAGTTATAGCGCTTACAAAATAGGGGGTATATTTATGGCATTTTTATTAATATATTTTTTTACTAGTAATGGCGGCGATCAGCGATTTTTTTCGGTACTGCGACATTATGGCGGACACTTCGGACACTTTTGACACATTTTTGGGACCATTGGCATTTTTATAGCGATCAGTGCTATAAAAATGCATTGGATTACTATAAAAATGCCACTGGCAGTGAAGGGGTTAACACTAGGGGGCGGGGAAGGGGTTAAGTATGTCCCTGGGTGTGTTCTTACTGTGGGGGGGTGGACTCACTAGGGGAAACACTGATCTTCTGTTCATACATTGTATAAACAGAGGATCAGCATTTCCCCCTGACAGGACCGGAAGATGTGTGTTTACACACACAGCTCCCAGTCCCCGCTCTGTAACGAGCAATCGCGAGTGCCCGGCGGCGATCGCGCCCGCCAGGCACCCGCACGGGAGTCACGGACGAGCGGGGGGTGCGCGCCTCTGGCGGCGCGCACGCGCCCCTAGTGGCTGCAAAGAGAGCCGACGTAGTATGATGGGCTCTCGCCCAGGAGAGCCGACCTGCTGCCGTAGATTGGCGTAAAAGCAACACAGCTCATCACCCTGAACACATCATCCCCACTGTCAAACATGGTGGTGGCAGCATCATGGTTTGAGCCTGCTTTTCTTCAGCAGGGACAGGGAAGATGGTTAAAATTGATGGGAAGATGGATGGAGCCAAATACATGGAAGAAAACCTGATGGAGTCTGCAAAAGACCTGAGACTGGGACGGAGATTTGTCTTCAAACAAGACAATGATCCAAAACAAAAAGCAAAATCTACAATGGAATGGTTCACAAATAAACATGTCCAGGTGTTAGAATGGCTAAGTCAAAGTCCAGACCTGAATCCAATCGGGAATCTGTGGAAAGAACTGAAAACTGCTGTTCACAAACGCTCTCCATCCAACCTCACTGAGCTCAAGCTGTTTTGCAAGGAGGAATGGGCAAAAATGTCAGTCTCTCGATGTGCAAAACTGATAGAGACATACCCCAAGCGACTTACAGCTGTAATCCCAGCAAAAGGTGGCGCTACAAAGTATTAACTTAAGGGGGCTGAATAATTTTGCACGCCCAATTTTTTCAGTTTTTTATTTGTTAAAAAAGTTTGAAATATCCAATAAATTTCGTTCCACTTCATGATTGTGTCCCACTTGTTGTTGATTCTTCAAAAAAAATAAAATTTTTATATCTTTATGTTTGAAGCCTGAAATGTGGCAAAAGGTCGCAAAGTTCAAGGGGGCCGAATACTTTCGCAAGGCACTGTACTTTCCCTCCAAATTGTGTTTAGCTTAAATCTATAATCCATACAAGCTTTCAAATAACCTTGTCAAAATGTAAACTTAAAATATGTTTCTTAGCTTCAATTCATTCATATATGTGAGATGATTTTAAAAATAAATACATATTACAATGTAAAGGTAGTTAGACTTGTTTATATGTACTTTATTAAAAATATATACTCTTATCTTAATTAACATCAGATGTTCTTCCTAACTAAAGTGACTCTATTGTAAAGAGGTTTAACCCTTTCAACTCTGAAAGTACACTACGTGTGTTTGTAAAAATTGATGTGTAAAAAATATCTCATCTTGATATGATAAACATATCACGTCAAATAAAAATGTATATATATAAAAAGTGCAATATATCTGATGGATTAATTATTTCATCAGTAGTCAAAAATTCAAAAGTCAATTGTTTTTTAAAAGTTTCTCTCTTATTAGAGGGTTTTTTTTCTTCTTCCTGCACTCTGTAAAGTTGGAAAAACTTTATTGAACATAAAAAGACAACAATAATTATAACAAATCAATCTCTTGTGAGTGAGTGAGTGAATAACTTATTTAGCGCTACAAATGTCGAACTGAATCGCCTCAGGGCGCTTGGCATCCATTTTCCTTCTATTTAGCCTTCAGAAAAGATGGGTCTTGAGTTTTTCTCTGAAGGCCTTTGTGTCAAATCTTTTCCCAGAACTGATATTCTTAAGCTTCAAGAGTTTGTTTTCTTCTGGAAGGTCTAGAAATATTAAATTTCTCTTCTTTTGATGACTTATAAGTCAGGTCCTGAAACAGAATTCAGTATCATTATTTTGAATTTACTATTTCATTGATTAAATTATACCTTAATTTACTTATTTAATTTATATATAACAATTCTAACATTTTATCATGACATGAAAGACATATTTTGATAATAACATTTCTAATTTCAAATTTCTCTTAAACTGGCCTATATACTATTATTCTGTGTATTTTAAATATAACCGTTTAAAAGTCTGTTTTTTATTTAACACAATAAAAAGTTTAAATTTATTTTTAGCCATTTTGTTTGAGGGCAGAAGATAGAATGATTATATTCCCTGACAGCTTTATTTTTTTCTTCTCCGTGACTGTCTTTAGTGGAATGAAAAAATCTGTTTTGTTTTGGATCGATTCATTAAGTTACTAATTTTGTTTTGTTGCATTTGTAATGAAATTCATTTAATTTAGTTTATAATATTTTTTCAAATTTGAATCAAAATGATAGAATCAATCCAAAGTCATTGTGAAGAATAGTTAGTTGTATTTTGTTCAAAATTCTAATTTCAGAAGGTAGATATAACTCTCTCTATTTTATTAATTTCCAATTAATTTCTAATTTTAAATTAGAATTTTGGAAGATGGCTATATTCTTTCTATTTCATGCTATTATAATAAAAAAAAATCTGTTGCAATCTTTTCTATTCTGTTTTATTCTATATTATTTTCAATTCTATAAAGTAAGCTAAGTAGGAATCGCCGTGTTATTTCACTTTCATATCTTACTGCATGTTTTGCAATATAGTTCCATTTCAAATTCTAATTCATTTTTGAATTTGAATTCAAATTCATTTTTGAATTCTAAGTCAGTTTTGAATTTGGATAATTTGCTTTGTTACAATTTACTTTGGATTCATTGAAATTAGTTACTATTCTAATTTGGAAATTGAGATATATTCGAATCTGTAAATAATTAAAATTTGGTCAAAACTTAAATTTGTAACAAAACAACAGCTTTATTTATTTTTTCCTCTCTCTGGCTATCTTTAGTAGACATGTGCAGAATGAAAACATCTGTTTTGTTTTGGATCGATTCATTAAGTTACTAATTTTGTTTTGTTGCATTTGTAGTTTAATTTCAGCTATTTGTTTTTTGACTGGATTCAAATTTTTTTCAATACATCCGAAGTATTCAAATAGATTTTGAATCAAAATTATAGAATCAATCCAAAATCAAATTGTGAAGAATAGTTAGTTTTCTTTTGTTCAAAATTCTAATTTTGGAAGGCAGATATTACGCTCTCTATTTTATTACTTTCCAATTCTTTTCCAATTTTAAAATTAGAATTTTGGAAGATGGATATATTCTTTCTTTTTTATTTTATTCTATTCTATTAGAATCAATTTTTTTCTGTTGTATTCTTTTCTATTCTTGTTTAACATATATTCTATTATATTCTATAAAGTAGCCCAAGTAGGAATCACCATGTTATTTCACTTTCATATCTTACTGAATTTATTGCAATATATTTCCATTTCAAATTCAAATTTATTTTTGAATTTAAAGTCAGTTTTGAATTTGGATAATTTGCTTTGTTATAATTTACTTTGGATTCATTGAAATTAGTTACTATTGTAATTCGAAAATTCAGATACATCCAAATCTCTAAATTATGAAAATTTGGTAAAAACTTAAATTTGTAACAAAACAAATTGCACATGTCTAGGACCAGATCCACATACAATTGCACTTGCGCCGCGTATCAGAGATACGCTACGCCGCTGTACCTTACCTGGCGGATCTTCGAATCCTCAAAGAATTTGCGCCTTAAGTTACAGCGGCGTAGTGTATTTCTGGCGGCGGAATTCAAATCGGCGGGTAGGGTGGCGTGATCCATTTAAATGAAGCGCGTCCCCGAGCCGAATGAACTGTGCATGCGTCGTTCCGGAATTTCCCGCCGTGCATTGCGCTAAATGACGTCGTTTTTTTTAACTTAGACGTGAGTTACGTCCATCCCTATACACAGACGACTTACACAAAAAAAAAATTCAAATTTCGACGCGGGAACGACGGCCATACTTTAACATGGCAAGTCTATCTATACGCCGGATAATACCAGCTTTAACTATACGCCGGAAAAAGCCGACTACAGATGACGTTAGAAAATGCGACAGCCGCACGTACGTTCGTGGATCGTCGTAAATCGCTAATTTGCATACCCGACGCGGAAAACGACGCAAACTCCACCCAGTGGGTGCCGAAGTAATGCACCTACGATCTGAAGGCGTACGAAGCCGTACGCCTGTCGGATTGAACCCAGAAGCCGTCGTATCTTGGTTTGAGGATTCAAACTAAAGATACGACGCGGGTAATTTGAAAGTATGCCGGCGTATCAGTAGATACGCCGGCGTACTCCCTATGTGGATCTGGCCCTAGTGTTTAAGAAACTTTCACTTCCTGTCTCAGTGATAATTTTTTAAGCAGGACAGGAAGTAAAATGAAACCTTCTCAATTTTACACAGACAGCAAGATAGAGCCTTTCTGTGTCCAAACCTAAAAACAAAGTTTTAGCTAGAAATATACTTTAGATCTTCGTGGGGAAAAAAGGAAACTTCTTGACTTAGTGGCTCTAACAATGGTGCATGGGGCTTTTTTTTTATCTAAAGGCTTTTTCTCGATAACATAGAATGTGTGGTATTGGCAATCAAAGATTTTGGTGTGATTGTCACATGTTTGGGGACTTCAGTTCTCTCCCATCATTTTAAATTTCATAATGCACAGAAGGAATGCACTAAAAACAATGTAAAGCCTTCCTTCTCATCATCTTCTTCCTCCTCACCATAAGTTTGCTTTTCATTTACAAAAAAAAAACCTTGACATTGACATTGACATGATCCTCCACGCCACTGTGTAAGATAGGCCTTCCTCATGGTAACCGGCTCTTCTACCCGGTACGTGACAAGGCCTCTTGAGTCAAAGAGCGCTTCTTCCGCTGCTGAACTGTATAATGGTGAGCTATTGATATGACCTGAGTTACAAACCTATATTTGAACTTTCTGGAAAGCACTTGCAGGATTCTGAGGCTTGGATGAGGGTTTTAATTCTGACGTATCCCAGTCACTAGGGGGAGCCTGGCCTTAGCAATATTGGGCTCTCCAAACTTCAGCCCTCCAGCTGTTGCGGGCCTACGCGTCTCAGGAGGCATTAGAAAACGCTAACATTCACAGACATGACTAGGCATGATGGTAATTGTAGTTCCTGAACAACTGGAGAGCACTCGCATTTTTTTCTGCCTTGGCTCCTTGCCTTCCCTAGTGGAGTGATCTTCCTCCGCTCCTCACCCAATAATAGCCAGGGCCCAGAGAGTAAGACTTGACAGGCCGTGAGGTGGGCGGCGGCAGCCATTACTAGTAAAAAAAATATGTCCCCGGATTTAATTCAAAAAATCTGGTCACCTTACCCTACACATGATGGATGTTGGTGGCCTACAGATGACTGTAAATCATTCAAATATTATTCACTTCTTTTATGTTATCATAATGCATTAAACTTTTAAGAGCATCAGGTGGAGAAGAAAAGGGAATTGACGTGGAAGAATGAAAATAAAGGGAAAAAAAGCACTTTACATATTAATAGAGAATTATTCAATGTACATTATTAGAAAATCTTTTCAGGCATCTTCAGGCAACTAAAATGCAGAAGCTTATTTTTCTCTTTACTACGGCTAAATAAACTTCTAGTTCTAAATCTCTGCACTACACGTCTTTATAAGCCGAGCACAGAGGGCTCCGACCTGCTGCACTAGCAGCTCACACCATCCAGTGTCATGTACAGATTTCTTGCTCTGCATTTGTTCAGATCTATTGAAATATTGAATTTGTAAAACTATGTGGCTTGTTTTATTTCTGTGTTTAATATTATGCCCAGATAGTATCGGCAATCCATCGCCAGCTTGTGACCTGAAGATTGTATCAGCGTACGAGGATTATGAATATGTTCAGGATGGAGACATCATCATCGGAGGAGTCTTCACCGTCAACTGTCTCATGGGCGGGTACACGATCCCTGAGAAGCCCAATGTCCATGCCATGTTCTGTCTAAAGTATGTAAAAAAAAAAGAAAGTCTATTGAAACTCATACCTGTAGGGCTCCTTCATGCTCATTGGAGCGCTGAGCTGTGGAGGGGGGGGAGCGGCTCGCTGAGAGGCGTAGACTGCCATCAGTCCAGGCACCTGGCGGATCCAGATTTCCGAAATCGGGATGACGCGGTGCCTGGACTGATCTTGGTGAGGTCAGCAGAGAGAGTACTTCAGACCGCTCTCCGCTGAAAACGGGTCACAGGAGTGCAAAACGGATTGCACTCCTGTGACCCAGAGGAGAAGCCCAGCCGAATGAGCTCAGGTTGGACTTCTCCTTTATGGTTATTTGCTATCAATTTTTTAAACCTTTTTCCTTTGTAAATATCAGTACTTTCTGTACATTCCTTTATGAACTTAACTTTCTGTGATTTGTGTTTTCTTTGATGTACGTTTATACATATTAATCACTTACATGCACTATTAATTCACTTTCACTTGGTGATTTAGTATACACATATAAGATTCTTTAATTATATTTTTTATGTCATATTTAATAATTTTCATAACTCATATATATGTTTTAGTAATCACTAAAAGATTCACTATTCACTTTCTGTACATCTCAAACATTTTCCCCTTCACAGGTAGGATCACGACACCCCCAGACATGTTATTTAAAGTAATTTGACCTTTTTTATGTTTCACAGTAAGTTTTAAAAAAAAAATCACTGCTTCTGGCAAAATTGATTAGCTAAAAACATTATTTCAAAATGCTAAATGTTTCCTAGGGCAGAGGCCACCTCCCATACAATTTTTTTACACCTATTACAGCAGAAAATGGGCATTGTAAATTTGACAAATTTGACCCTCCCCATTGATTTTTCAGGGGAGCTTAAAGAGGAACTGCAGTCTTCTCACATAATTTGTAATAAAAACATCTTTTCCATTCTCAAGCTTTCCTCCAACCACTTTTGTTTATTAAAAATATGTAGAAGAATATATATCGGCCTAAACTGAAGAAGACATTTTTTTTTAAAAACATTTTTGGGGATTTTTATTATAGCTAAAAGTAAAAAATATTGTTGATTTTTTTCCAAAAAAAAACCCGGCAGAGGTGATTGACTTCCTATGTTACAATTTGTGGTTGCTTTCGTTATATTGCTACTAACCTTATGTTTGAAAAAGGTTTTCTCTCTGTATAATGATGTAATTGTTGTATTAACCCAAAGGCCTACCCCACCTTCCCCATCAGGAATTACACAGCTTCCAGGCATGTGCCCCCTGGAGCGGGGGGGGGTGCTGCTGATAATTACAGTGCCATCTCAGCTCCTCTTCTCTCTCCTCTTCTCCTTCTGCAGCGAGTTGAGAACCGGGGGGTGTCGATAATTAGATAATTATGGTGCCATCTTGGCTCCTCTTCTCTCTCCTCCTGCAGCGAGTTGAGAACCCGGGGGGTGCCGATAATTACAGTGTCATCTTAGCTCCTCCTGCAGCGAGTTGAGAACTGGGGAGGTGCCAATAATTACAGTGCCATCCCAGCTCCTCTTCTCTCTCCTCCTGCAGCAAGTTTAGAACCGGGGGGTGCCGATAATTACAGTGTCATCTTAGCTCCTCCTGCAGCGAGTTGAGAACCGGGGAGGTGCCAATAATTACAGTGCCATCTCAGCTCCTCTTCTCTCTACTCCTGCAGCAAGTTTAGAACCGGGGGGTGCCTATAATTACAGTGCCATCTCAGCTCCTCTTCTCTCTCCTCCTGCAGCAAGTTTAGAACCGGGGAGGTGCCAATATTTACAGTGCCATCTCAGCTCCTCTTCTCTCTCCTCCTGCAGCAAGTTGAGAACCGGGGGGAGGGGGGTGCCGATAATTACAGTGCCATCTAAGCGCCTCTTCTCTCTCCTCCTCTCCTCCTGCAGCGAGTTGAGAACCGAGGGGGTGCTGCTGATAATTACAGTGCCATCTCAGCTCCTCCTGCAGCGAGTTGATTGAGAACCGGGGAGGGGGTGCCGATAATTACAGTGCCATCTCAGCTCCTCCTGCAGCGAGTTGAGAACCGGGGAGGTGCCAATAATTACAGTGCCATCTCAGCTCCTCTTCTCTCTCCTCCTGCAGCAAGTTTAGAACCGGGGGGTGCCTATAATTACAGTGCCATCTAAGCTCCTCTTCTCTCTCCTCCTGCAGCGAGTTGAGAACCGAGGGGGGTGCTGCTGATAATTACAGTGCCATCTCAGCTCCTCCTGCAGCGAGTTGATTGAGAACCGGGGAAGGGATGCCGATAATTACAGTGCCATCTCAGCTTCTCCTGCAGCGAGTTGAGAACCGGGGAGGTGCCAATAATTACAGTGCCATCTCAGCTCCTCTTCTCTCTCCTCCTGCAGCAAGTTTAGAACCGGGGGGTGCCTATAATTACAGTGCCATCTCAGCTCCTCTTCTCTCTCCTCCTGCAGCAAGTTTAGAACCGGGGGGTGCCTATAATTACAGTGCCATCTCAGCTCCTCTTCTCTCTCCTCCTCTCCTCCTGCAGCGAGTTGAGAACCGGAGGGGTGCTGCTGATAATTACAGTGCCATCTCAGCTCCTCTTCTCTCTCCTCCTGCAGCGAGTTGAGAACCGGAGGGGTGCTGCTGATAATTACAGTGCCATCTCAGTTCCTCTTCTCTCTCCTCCTGCGGCGAGTTGAGAACCGGAGGGGTGCTGCTGATAATTACAGTGCCATCTCAGATCCTCTTCTCTCTCCTCCTCTCCTCCTGCAGCGAGTTGAGAATTGGGGGGGGGGGTGCTGCTGATAATTACAGTGCCATCTCAGATCCTCTTTTCTCTCCTCCTGCAGCGAGTTGAGAATTAGGGGGGCTTCTGCTGATAATTACAGTGCCATCTCAGCTCCTCTTCTCTCTCGCCTCCTGCAGCGAGGGGTGCTGCCGAAAGCCGAAAATTACAGTGCAGTGCCATTTGACCTCTTCCTCCGCCGACCAGGCCCCTGACAGGTGTAATGCCTGTACCCCCTGAATGCGGCCCTGACTATTGGGTACGTTTTATATAAATTCAATAAAAACTTTATTGATGAAAAAAAATCTATATCAGGCCATTATTCAGGTAAGCAGCCTGGATGGCCAGGAAAGGGGAGCAGTTGATCTGTGACATATATGGCCATATGTGATCAGTGACCTCGCAGTAGCCAAAGGATCAGGCAGGCGGGTGGGTGAACTGATCAATACTGGCCATTTAGTATGTCCATTCACTGCATTCAGTGAATTGCAAACATCTTGGGTTGAGACTGAACTCATGGATAACCCGAACAGTAGCTCATCCCTAAAGATACTCCAGTTTACAAATTTATGACAAATACAATAGTGCTTTTTAGATCTGCCAGGAGTTCAACTTTAAAGGGTGAAATGAGATTGGTTGGCATAAGCTTTCTTTCCATTTTGTCACTAAACCACTAGGTGTTGGGAAACTGATGACCTCTTGTATCCAAGCTATTAACCCATTATATCAACAGACCCTTGCTTCATTACTACAAGAAACTTCAAATGTTCTTTTTTGCCATTGACCAAGTGAATAAAAATCCAAGAATCCTGCCTAATGTGACCCTAGGATATCATCTTTATGACTCGTGTTCGGATCCCAGAAAAGCCATAAAAAGTGTCTTACAGATTTTATCCGGCCCGGGAAAAACTATCCCAAACTATTCTTGCAGAGACCACCAGAAATTAGCTGGTTTTATTGGAGACGAGAGGTTAACCACAACCCTGCCTATGGCCCAGATATTATCTGTATTAAACCACGTGCAAGTGAGTATAATACCACGAATGATGTCTTAAGTCTCACCTGCTCTTTTTTTTTTTGCATGTCCTTTTTTTATAAACATTTTTACCAATAGGTGAAACAAGTGCAGTATATCATATTTTCTGGCGTATAAGACGACCTTTTGGGCTTAAAAACTTGCCTCAGAACCCGGGGGGGGCGTCTTATATGCCGGTACCAGACCTCAGGCATCCATTATTCAAAAGCCGCGCCTCCTCCTTGTGGTGTTCCGTAATAGGCGGAACACTTGGTTTCCCAGCAGAGCCTCTGTTCGGTGTTCCGCCTATCATGGATGTCTTCTCATCCTCGGCTTCGGACGAGAGGACCTCCGTGATAGGTGGAACACAGGTGCCTATCACGGAACAGCACGACGAGGAGGAAGCGCGGATTTTGAATAATGGACGCCCGCAGTACAGCAATAAGGTATGGCACAGTGAGGCATTGGATGGCACATTGAGGCATGCAATGGCACAGTGAGGCATGTATTGGGCACTGTGAGGCATGCAATGGCACAGTGAGGCATGTAATGGGCACAGTGAAATTTGAAAAAGCTGAATAAAGCCGATAAAAATGATCTTGCGGTGAATCTGCCGCAGAGACAACTTTTATCCGCTAAAGAAGAAGATACCAGGGCTATGGTAGCTAGCTGCTGCCATAACAATGATATTCCTCTTCAAAGTAGTGAGGCAAAATAACAGCGGGCAGTCCATTAGTGGTTAAATAATAAACATGTTATACTTATGTACTTTCTAGCCGGCGCTGCTTTAAATTTAGAGGGTAGTCTGAGAGTTAGTTGACTCAGACTGTATGATCTTTTACTAAATGTTGGCCTCTGCTCCAGCCATGGCTGTACTGTGAGTGACCACTATTGTTGTCTGGGGTGTTGTTATCATTCCAGGCCGAGTGTGGCAGCAGTCAGGTCAAGGCGTTTTGGGTGTTTCCCCTTCAGCAGCCAATCAGGGGGAGTTGATCGTCCCGCTGTGCATGCTGGGGAGGAGTACTTAAGGGACAGACGTCATTAGGTCGGGGTCATCACCGATCTTGGTCTGTCATCCCACCACCCCCCGTGTGTGGCCCTCCTGGCCGGGGGTGTGTGTTCATGTGTTCCTGGCTCCTGGGACCACGTTATGATCTACTAAGTAGGCCCGGTAGCCAGACTGGGTCTACGCTCGCAGAGTGGTCATGTGCTGTCCGTCCTGAGGGAGGAAGCCACCCGATGAAGAAACTGTCTTGGAGAGCACCGAGCACGAGGCTGGTACCTCGGGAGAGGCCTTGAACTTCATTGAAGGACGCACCATTACTGAAAGGCTGAATGATGGTCACCTGTCAGTTCTAAGTTCACAAGAAGTTATTCGGGAGAGATCTGGGTGCTGAATCCTGTACTGAGAGGATTCTGGACCGAATATACCTCCATCTTTGGAATGGTCTGTGGCAGAGACTTTACCAAGTTTCCGTGTGACATCCTTGCTGCTAGGCTGGTGAGAGAGGCCTATCCGGGTGCGCAATACCCGCTCTGGCTAGAATGGCGATGAAAGCTACGTTGCTGGAAGCAGAAGTGTTTCCGAACAAAAGTTATACACCTGAACCTATTACATATTACCCTTCCACCTCTTCAACTACTTATTTTATTCTTTTACCAAGTTCGACAAATAAAGCACAGAAAAGGAAGTCTAAAGTGTGGACATTGAACTTTTTCTCAACTCTCATCTGGTACCCTAGACGGCGAGGAAATAGAGGTAACAATACCGCCCAAAACAAACCAGCAGCTCCTTTGGGGGTAGTGCTACACTTACCTTCTATGTGCAGGTGGTTTTGCACAGAGCAGCCTGGATCCTCCTCTTCTCGGGTCCCTCTTTGCTGCTCCTAGCCCCTCCCTCCTGTCAAGTGCCCCAACAGTCAGCAGCTTCCTATGGAGGGCACTGGAGCCATGTCAAACTCATGTGTGTCCATTCAGACAGGGAGCCCTGACCCGGCCCACCCCCTCTCTCCCCTGATTGGCTGACTGACTTTGATTGACAGCTATGGGAGCCAATGGCGCCACTGCTGTGTCTCAGCCAATCAGGAGGAGTATCCCGGATGGCTTGGACATTCGTGGACATCGCTGAAGAAATATGGGGTTTTGGGGTGCTAGGGGCCTGCTACATACAGAAGTTTTTTTTAGAGGGAATCGTTGGCTCTTGCTGCTGAGAATGACAACCTGTGAGGAGGGAGTGGGGGGGGGGGCAAGGCCGAGCTGCACTCTGTGTGTCAATGGACACACAAAGCAGGGTTTAGAGTGAGCAAACACGAGCATCCCCCATAGCAAGTGGCTTGCTATGGGGACACTTGGAATGGGGCAGGAGTGGTAAGCACCAGTCGGGAATCTGAGAAAAGAAGGATCAGGGCAACTCTGTGCAAATCCATTACACAGAGAAGGTAAGTATATCTTAGTTTTTATTTAAAAAACGAAAATGTGAAGCTTTTACAAAAATTCTATTAATGTATTCTCTAAAGCCTCGTATACACGACCAAGTTTCTCGGCAAAAAACAGCAAGAAACTTGCTGGGAGATATTTTTTTGCAGAGGAAACCGGTCGTGTGTACATTTTCGTCGAGGAAACTGTCGAGAAACTCGACGAGCCAAAAAGAGAGCATGTTCTCTATTTCCTTGACGGGAATGGAGAAAATTGGCTTGTCGAGTTTCTCGACAGCCTAACAAGGAACTCGACGAGCAAAACGATGTGTTTCGCCCGTCGAGTTCCTCGGTCGTGTGTACGAGGCTTAATCCTAGTCACCAATTTTCTTGGTTGGTGTCCCACGTACTGGTGGGCATTCCAGTATGCAGGGGACAAGATGACATTTTAGAAAGCCATGTCTACCTAAATCCTTTGAAGCTTAGGCATCTCTTGTAAGTTTTTTGCCTCAATGTCGAAAGATGTCTCCCTTTGTTTTAGGTCACTTTTGGGTCAATGGGTGAAAGAGCTTTGTTTCCCTCTCTTTACAGTACAGTTAATGACTACTTTATGATGTATCGTTATATATCAGAACTTATCAGACTTTTTGGATGGACTTGGGTTGGAATAATAACATCTGCAGATGAAAGTGGAGAGAGAGCATCGTTTCTGTTGTTAAGCATTTTGTCAGAATTTAAAATCTGTGTGGCCTTTATAGTAAATCATGGTATCAGTGTATCAAAGCCTGAAAGTCGTGCTTTGGAAAGTGTGTATAGCGGCATTAAAAAATCAGCGGTAAAAGTGGTCATACTCTGTGGAACATATCATGATTTAATATTTGAATCCTCACTGAGAAGATTATTCAGGGACATAACATTGATCCTCACTCCCAATTGGGCCTCAAGTATTGTTCTTATAGAAAAGTATCCGGAGATGTTGAATTGTAGCTTATCCTTAAACTTTTGGTCCGAAGCCGATAAGAATTTCAAGAATTTTGTTGATGGTTTCCATCCAATGATCCGCCCAAAAGACAAGTTACTTGAAAATCTGTGGATGACGACACTTTTCTGCTCGTCAGGTAACAAGAAAAAAGATACTTTGTATGAAGATATTTATTATATTTCTCTTCACAATTGTACGGGTCAGGAACATTTACCGAACCCCGGAGATTATTCATCTAACAGGACTACAGATCCCGTGTATTACGCGGTGGAATTCTTGGAAAACAGTCTGCGTGGTCTGTACTCATCCCAGAATTATTCTTCTCTTAAAGGTCAGGCAGACGATAAAGAAAAATATAGACACAAGGTGAGCGCAAATGTGGTCAAAAAAAGGAGAGGCCTTTATTAGAATCCTTCAGTGGAGATGTGTCAATGATTCACGATTTGTGAGAGGTGACCAACTTGTAGCTAACTGTTTGTAATATCAGGTGCAGTGCCTTGGAAAAGTATTCATACCCCTTGAAATTTCCCACATGTTCTCATGTTACAACCAAAAACGTAAATGTATTTTATTGGGATTTTATGTGAGAGACCAACACAAAGTGTCACATAATTGTGAAGGAAATTCAGTGCAGCCTCATCAGTTGTTCACTGATACACAAAAACAATACAAATAAACAGTGGTGCACTTTATAGCCCAAAATCCCCTCCCTATGCTCTCTATGCACCCCCCCCCCACCCCTGATACCTGGTACATTTTTGCCCACCCTCTAAAAAAATCTAAAGAGATTTCACTTTTCTATTATGTTTTACAGGATACATACATTTTTATCCATGCGTTCTTTTGACGCACGTGATTAGAGCCAGAGGCTCTGATAGGCTTCACAAAAGCGTGGGCTCAAGGCACAGAGTATTCCGCCCCCATGTCCACCCAGTTGTGTGACAATAGCGAATACATTTTTTGCTATTGTCACACTGAATCTTGAGACCCATTTCCTTATTGGCCAAAAGGAGAAGCAATCCTGTTGGTCTAGGAGGAAGAGACGTCACGCAGGGGAAGCCGCGCCACCATGTACCAGAGGAAGAGGACGCCCGGAGGAAGCCAACATCATAGATGGGGTTAGTGCTCAGCTGCTGACCGAATGACTGCCCCCCCAGAAAATATACCGACAACGTTTCCTCCTCAACTCCCCAACTTTGTTGAAAAAAATGTGGGCAAGTAGGCAACCTTATACATGTCCTATGGGCCTGTTCTAGCCTCACCAGCTTTTGGTCATGGGTGTTCCATCTTTTAGCCACTTGCACTAGCATACTAACCAAACCTCAGCCTGCCCTTGACTTACATACATAGTTACAAAGTAGCCGAGGTTAAAAGAAAGACACAAGTCCAACCTATGTGTGTGATTTTATGTACTTAATATTGGTTTTGACCTCTACCTTCCTGCCCATAGGCCAGTTGTCGCCCATGTTGTGGCGGCAGAAAGGTAGACTATCCTTAGACTTTAGAAACGAAACTTATCCCCCAACGTCTCAGAGGTATTAAATCTGGTCAACTCCAACTATACTTTTGAGCGTATTATAGCATTTAATGCCCTTATGTTCTCAGAATTCTTCCAATCATGGAGCATATGGTTCAATAAACAACTTTCTCACCACTGGTGGCTGATGTTTTTTTTCCGGAGGGGGGGGGGGCTGAAAACGATCCACCCACCCTCACCAGTGGCGGATGGTGTTTTTTTTGGAGGGGGGGCAAACAATCCACCCGCAGTCAAAACCCCCAACACCCCCCTGGTCGGTTGGATCACAGACGACACCCACCAAACAACCCCCCCTCCCATCGGTCGAATCACGGATGGCACCCAGAACCCAACCACTCACTCGGTTGGTCGGCCGGCCGGGTCACAGGGGCCACCCCCACACCCTCGGGTCAGTCAGTCAGTCAGTAGTCAGGGTCCTGCACTTACCCCATCTCTCGGGCGGCTTTTTTCCAGGCTGTTCTCTCCATCTGCTTCTTCGTGTCTCCTCCCTCCTTCTCCTTACGGCCAATCCGATCCGATCTGTATCGGGAGGAGAATGAGTGTTACAATAGCGAATATACATTGGCTATTGTGAGTGTTACACAAGCCCACCCTTTTTTGAAGCCTCTTTTGAAGTCTCAGTCTCTGGCTCTAATCACGTGCTTAAAAAAAAAACATTGAAATCTGGCAGCCCGCATGTAGATTAAGGGGCTGGACACATGGATGGGGTGGCGGCACCCGTGCGCCCCTAATGGACGGGCCACCACTGCTTCTCACTCTGTTTAATTTTCTGCAGTGTCCATACTTTGTTCTTTGTATACTATAACACTGTACAATTATCATTTTTATCTATGTGTTTTGCACTGTAATTTTGTTGCTATGCAGTGTTTATCTTTGTTTGAAATTCAATAAAAAAAATATATATATTGAAATTGACTTTTGAAATGCTCTTAAAGGGGTGTTCCAGTCATTTTTAATGTTTATTAAAAGTCAGCAGCTACAAAAAGTGTAGCTGCTGGCTTTTAATAAACATACACTCACCTGCTCCACGTTCCAGCGACGCGCCGGCCGGGGATCCACTCCGGCGTCTTCATTCTAAGTGTGGGCACCCGGCCGTGACAGCTTTCGGCTTTACGGCCAGGCACCCACTGCGAATGCGCGAGTGGCGCTGCGCCATCCGATTGGACAGGCGATCGCTTGGGACCTGTCACGTGTCCCAGGCGATCGCCTACAGGGAGGGACTGTCAAAAGGCGATTACAGAAAATACAGGAAAAGACGTAGACTCACAGAAAAAGAGCGCAGTTCTAACAACACGGAGTCAAGGGAACCAGTGGTTTTCTAGATTAGAGATAAAGATATCCTCGAGTTGTAACTTCACACAGGGGAAAGTAAATACAACTGACCACAGAGGACAACAAATAGCCCTTTAAGAAAGGTAAGTATATAAGATAATATACTCTGAAATGTTCAATAAACCAATGAGCCCCGACTCAACCATGGGAGTGTGCTGTATTCAAAGCCAAATTATAATGAAAATTCATGGTCTAAACATGTCAGAAAAATCCCCTGGGATAGAGAGCGAAAATCTCTGCAATTCAATAACCATAATAAATGTAATAAGCAATGTTTTTACTTTGCAGTTTAACTGGTACTTGAAAAAAATGTCACATGCAAAGGTCAGTGCAAAAAAAGGAAATGAAGATCTTATTAAGCAGTTTGGTGTTCTGAACCATGTTTTGGTTAATGGGAGTGTGTTTACAACACATGTTGGGATTTTCCATAGCAATGGGTTAGGCAATTGGAAATTTGAATTTGATTTTACATTAATTAACTGGAAAAATAAGAAAAATCAGGTAAGGCTGTATGAGATCTGGTAAGGTGCTACAGAAAAAAAGTCCTAAAAATGTAGGTCATTCATTCATATGCCGAAATTAACCCTATCAACTATCAGAACTATTCCCCGCATGGCGAGGACTCATCTTGCCCTAAGATAAAGCAAGAATTACATAAGAGTCTTTTTCTCCTACATTTTCCTCTAGGGTAGACATTACATTTTCATATCTCTAATGCCGCGTACACACGATCGAAATTCCGACAAGAAAACCGTGGATTTTTTTTCCGACGGAATGTTGGCTCAAACTTCTGTTGCATACACACGGTCGCACAAAATTCCAACCGTCAAGAACGTGGTGACGTACAACACTACGACAAGCCGAGAAAAATTAAGTTCAATGCGTCGACTTGATTCCGAGCGTGCGTGTTTTTTTTTTGTGCTTTGGAATTGCATACAGACGATCGGAATTTCCGACAACAACTTTTCTTGTCGGAAAGATTGAGAACCTGCTCTTAAATTTTTGCTGAAATTCCGACAGAAAAAGTCACGGTTCGAATTTCCGACCAAAAGCTCACATCGGATTTTTCTTGTCGGAAATTCCGCCCATGTGTACGTGGCATAAGGCACCTTCTGTCTCTTGTGGGCTTTCTGGAAACCGTGTGATGAACTGATAAATAATATTAGGATCAGAGTTCTGTGAAGGCCACTTGAATTCCTCCACACCAAACTCATAAAATCAAGTAATGACGAAACAAAAATTAGCCTTTTTCTAAATTTCGACTTTGACTCTTTGCGTATTGATGGTAATAGATTTAAAGGATCATTTATAAGCTTTCAGGTTAAGGATATGTATTCATATAATCATAAAAGTAAAAATATGGTGACCATAAGAAGAAGAAGAGAAAGAGTGAGATACCGGGGGGGGGGGGGTCGGTGGGGAATACAGACGATGGTTACTAATGTCACCTGCCCTTTGGGTAATGCCAATAAGGGGAACAGTCATGGCGAGATACATGGGATACCCCATTCCCAAGAAGGACAATGGTGACTTCCGCTTGGAAATTCTTGTAGAGGAGAAAACTCTTTGTGAAACCCATAGGGCACCTACAAAGGAACAAGAAGCTCCTACACATGCTTTAGGGGCTGTACCTAAATATGTCTCAGTCAACTTCAATCAACTTTATCAGAAGGGAGGCGTAAACAGAAAAAGAAAAGGAATGAGATCAAATGAGGAAAGAGAGAAGGAGAGGGATCCCACGCTACTTGGGTTTTCTGAAGTGGAGTAAAATTTGACCGTAATAGTTTGAACTATGCCCCATCTTAACACCCCCCCCCCATCTGAATGAAGTGTTTGTGGATCTAATGCCTTGAAAAATATTCATAAAAAGTATTTATTTAAAATTTTCCTTATCTTGTTTCAAAATAAACAAGACGCTTACCCCGACTTTTTCATTCCCCGACTTGTTCATTCCCTGACTTAGTTGGGGTAGGCGGTACACTTTGGTGGGGGTGGGTCAGGCACACCCTGTGACCTTTGACCTCTGGGAACCCGCCTACTGACCTTTGACCTCTGGGGGAGGTCCCTGTTCCAATTCCTGAGTCGTAGCCATTGTCTTTAATGGGAAACCCTAACCCCTAACCCTAACACCCTAACCCTAACAATAAACCCTAACCCTAAACCCTAACCCTGACCCTGACCTACGCCCTGGGACCTTTGACCTCTGGGAACAAAAACAAAACCTCTATAACTAAAAATAATACAAAGTGGTGTGGTTCATTGTTTACAGGCACCATAACCCTGAAAAGATATTCACATAGCAAAAATATACTTTATGGTAAAAAACAAACAAATTTTATTAGAACACCATTACAAATTTATTTTCAGCATATTAAAACCCAACAACTTGTCTTTTACATGGTTATAATTGATGTATTTACAAATATTGGTGGTGTGGTATCTCTTCCTGACATGTTTCACTACTTGGGGGCTTCTTCGGTGGACTTGGAAACCACTGTTAATACAATTGCTATATCAAAAACAGAACAATCAATAATAAATTACACATAATTAGGTAATTACCTTATTATGTGTAAATTATTGTGTAGTGTGTGTAATTTATTATTGATTGTTCTGTTTTTTAAGTATATATTTTTTTGTTATATTTTCGGCACTGTTAAAATTCCACGAAATATCCATTGTTATGTGAATATACCAGATAATAAGTTGGCTTTAAATCCATTTAGGTATAAGAGTAGCTCACAGTATTAAAAAAAATTACACTTTCTAAGTCATCTGCTAACCAGGGAAAAAATGTTGCTACTGTAACCAAAGAAAAAATAAATTTCCAGAGGACTTTAGAAAAAAGAGTTGTTGAAGTCCACAGTCCATAGAAAAAGAGAAAAAGAGTTATCTGATAACAGTAGGATAGAGGTGAAGGCACATCACTTAAAACATTTCAACCATAGAAGAAGTTTCTTAGTTTTATAGATACATTTAATGAACTTCCATATATAATACAACATGTTGCTTTCCGTTAGGTTCCAAAAGCTCAGTGCTCAGAAAGTTGTTTGCCAGGATATCGGAAAGTTCCCGGCTTCGTCATACAATCTTGTTGTCATAGTTGTGTCACGTGTGCATATGGAGAAATGTCCAATATTACAGGTAATGGGTATCAAATTTTACTGGGGGGTGTTATGTCTACCACCTGCTGTCCGGGGCAATTAAAAAAAAAAACCACATATATGATAAAATCAGAATTTTTTGCTAGAAAATGACTCAAAAATGACTAAAACAATATATGTTTTCTAAAAGCAGAGGCCCCCCTGGAGAATAAAACACACAGGGCCAGATCCACAGCCGAGATACGACGGCGTATCTACTGATACGCCGTCGTATCTCTGTTTCTAACTATGCGACTGATTCATAGCATCAGTTACGCATAGTTAGCCGTAAGATCCGACAGGTGTAATTGAATTACACTGTCGGATCTTAAGGATGCAATTCTAGGCCGGCCGCTAGAATATGCAAATGAAGACTTACGGCGATCCCCGAACGTCCAGAACGGCCCGTCGATCTAAATCTACGTTGTTTCCGTCGAGTTACGCCGCGTAAAATTAGGGCTAAGCCCTATTTGCTTAAGCCATGGTAAGTATGGCCGTCGTTCCCGCGTCGAATTTAAAAAACCTACGTCGTTTGCGTAAGACGTCCGTGAATGGCGCTGGACGCCATTTACGTTAACGTCTAAGCAAATGACGTTGGTGCGACGTCAGTTAGCGCAATGCACGTCGGGTAATTTACCCGACGGTGCATGCGCAGTACGTCCGGCGCGGGAGCGCGCCTAATTTAAATGGGACTCGCCCCATTAGATTGGGCACGCCTTGCGCCGGACAGATTTAAGTTACACCGCTCAAAATTTCTAGGTAAGTGCTTTGTGGATCGGGCACTTAGATAGAAATTTTGCGGTGGTGTAACTTAAATAGGAAAATTTAAGTTAAGCCCGCTGGCTGTGGATCTGGCCCAGAGTCGCCACTCTAAATGCAGTATTAGGCCCCGTACTCACGACCAAACATGTCTGCTGAAACTGGTCCGCAGACCAGTTTCAGCAGACATGTTTGGCCGTGTGTTGGCCCGAGCGGACCATTTTGGGACGGATCGGACAGGTTTCCAGCGGACAACTGTTTCCCGGACTTGTTTTAAAACAGTGGTGCTGGAAACCTGTCCGCCCGGACATGTACGGTCGTCTGTACAGACCTACCGTACATGTCCTGCCGCCCGCATCCCTCGCATGCGTCGAATGACTTCGACGCATGCGTGGAAGCATTTTTAAGGCGGCCCGCCCACGTCGCCGCGTCATTGTCGCGGCGACACCGCGTCATCGACGCGGCGACACCGCGGACACGCCCCGCGTAATGTTTACGCGCGGGCTTCTGTTCGATGGTGTGTATAGCCATCGAACAGAAGTCCCCGGGCAGTCCCCGGCCAGACATGTCCGATGGAAACGGTCTGCAGACCGTTTTCATCGGACATGTCCTGCCGTGAGTACTCGGCCTAACAGTACATTTAATGCACAAATGGATATAAGTACTCACAAGAGTAAGGTAATAACTAGACATGTGCATTCGTTTTCGTCCGAATGCATTTGCGTGCGAATTTCGGGTATTTTCGTTATCATTTTAACAAACGATAACGAAAGCACAGAAAACGAAAACCGAAAGATCCGACATAAACAAATGCTTTATTTTCGTTTTAGTTGCGGTCGAATGTGCATAACCTTAACTCTATTAGTCCAATATTATTCTACATAAAGAGAAAAGATTCGACATAGAAAGAAAAGATTTGACATTGAGAGACATGAAGAGTCGAATCTTCTTTTTTCTTCTTAGAACATTCGACAGACACCATGGGCCAGATTCACGTAGAATCGTGGCGGCGTAACGTATCGTGGATACGTTACACCGCCGCAAGTTTTCATCGCAAGTGCCTGATTCACAAAGCACTTGCAATGAAAACCTACGCCGGCGGCCTCCGGCGTAAGCCTGTGTAATTCAAAGGGGCGTGTGCCATTTAAATGAGGCGCGCTCCCGCGCCGGACCTACTGCGCATGCTGCATTTTGAAATTCCCGCCGTGCTTTGTGCGAAGTGATGTCATTTTTTCGAACGGCGACGTGCGTAGCGTACTTTCGTATTCCCGGACGTCTTACGCAAGAAGAAAAAATTTTGAAATTCGACGCGGGAACGACGGCCATACTTTGTACAGCACATACGTGGGCTGTGTAAAGTTAAGGCAGCAAAAACGACAACTAACTTTGCGACGGTAAACTTGACTAGCAGCGACGTAGCGAACGCGAAAAACCGTTGTGGATCGCCGTAACTACTAATTTGCATACCCGACGCTGGTTTACGACGCAAACTCCCCCCAGCGGCGGCCGAGGTATTGCATCCTAAGATCCGACAGTGTAAAACAATTACACCTGTCGGATCTAAGGGCTATCTATGCGTAACTGATTCTATGAATCAGTTGCATAGATAGAACAACAGATACGATGGCGTATCAGGAGATATGCCGTCGTATCTGTTCTGTGAATCTGGCCCCATAAGCATTCAACCTTAATTGTGCCTAACCTTAACTCTATTAGTCCAATATTATTCTACATAAAGAGAAAAGATTTGACATAGAGAGAAAAGATTTGACATAGAGAGAAAAGATTCGACATAGAGAGAAAAGATTTTAAAGATTCTGTCAAATTTAGTTTTCTTCTTCTTCTTCTTCTTCTTCTTCTTCTTCTTCTTCTTCTTCTTCTTCTTCTTCTTCTTCTTCTTCTTCTTCTTCTTCTTCTTCTTCTTCTTCTTCTTCTTCTTCTTCTTCTTCTTCTTCTTCTTCTTCTTCTTCTTCTTCTTCTTCTTCTTCTTCTTCTTCTTCTTCTTCTTCTTCTTCTCTTCTTCTTCTTCTTCTTCTTCTTCTTCTTCTTCTTCTTCTTCTTCTTCTTCTTCTTCTTCTTCTTCTTCTTCTTCTTCTTCTTCTTCTTCTTCTTCTTCTTCTTCTTCTTCTTCTTCTTCTTCTTCTTCTTCTTCTTCTTCTTCTTCTTCTTCTTCTTCTTCTTCTTCTTCTTCTTCTTCTTCTTCTTCTTCTTCTTCTTCTTCTTCTTCTTCTTCTTCTTCTTCTTCTTCTTCTTCTTCTTCTTCTTCTTCTTCTTCTTCTTCTTCTTCTTCTTCTTCTTCTTCTTCTTCTTCTTCTTCTTCTTCTTCTTCTTCTTCTTCTTCTTCTTCTTCTTCTTCTTCTTCTTCTTCTTCTTCTTCTTCTTCTTCTTCTTCTTCTTCTTCTTCTTCTTCTTCTTCTTCTTCTTCTTCTTCTTCTTCTTCTTCTTCTTCTTCTTCTTCTTCTTCTTCTTCTTCTTCTTCTTCTTCTTCTTCTTCTTCTTCTTCTTCTTCTTCTTCTTCTTCTTCTTCTTCTTCTTCTTCTTCTTCTTCTTCTTCTTCTTCTTCTTCTTCTTCTTCTTCTTCTTCTTCTTCTTCTTCTTCTTCTTCTTCTTCTTCTTCTTCTTCTTCTTCTTCTTCTTCTTCTTCTTCTTCTTCTTCTTCTTCTTCTTCTTCTTCTTCTTCTTCTTCTTCTTCTTCTTCTTCTTCTTCTTCTTCTTCTTCTTCTTCTTCTTCTTCTTCTTCTTCTTCTTCTTCTTCTTCTTCTTCTTCTTCTTCTTCTTCTTCTTCTTCTTCTTCTTCTTCTTCTTCTTCTTCTTCTTCTTCTTCTTCTTCCATAAGCCTTCAATGACAGATTCTACCTTAATTTGGAATTTGCATTTTTTTAATGAAACCTACACCAAAAAAATTCTTCCAGATGAAATCAACACCCACAAAGCTAGGCAGCCTAGACAATCTTTCAGCGATTCAAGATCCAAAAAGCACTTAATCAACGACAGCGGCATCAGGGGCTTGATAGCTGCTGCTAATTCAGGACTGATACATTTTGATAAATGTCAGCCGGTCCACGGAGTCTGTTAACAGATGCGTACTCTTATCTGTCACAAAACCTCCGGCAGCACTGAATGACCGTTCGGAAAGCACACTGAATGCACGGCAGCCTGGCAGCTCAATTGCATACTGGGCAAGTTCTAGCCAGTGAAAAGTATTCCTGAGGTGGGCGCCTTCTCCACCGCTTCTCTCTTGAACAACAGAAGCCTTAAAGCTATGTTTTCCACCAGACTGTAAACTACCAGAGTCAGAAAGGCGTTGCATAAACGCCTCTTTAAGGTGTCCTCAAGAGATTTTTTCTTCTCCTCCCTCTGTGGGGATGGGATGAGTTCCGACACTTTGCCCTTGTAACGGTGGTCAAGGAGGATTACCAACCAATAGTGATCCTTCTCCTTGATGCTATGTATTCTGGGATGCTTTAGTAGGCTTTGGAGAATGAGGGAGCCCATGCACCACAAGTTTGCAGAGGCATAAGAAGCAGAGTCCTCGGGGTCACTGAAGATTACAGTATCTGAAACTGCCTCCTCCCAGCCATGTACTACTCCCAAGGATTCTGGGGATGGAAAACCATCTATTAAGGATTGACGTATGTCTTGCTCTGCTTCAATTCCTCCAAAACTGCCAGAATCCCCCTTCACTTCCTTCCTCTCCTCTTGTGTGTTCTGTGGTGTAGGAAGAATGGTGTCTGCATGAAGCGGACCTTGAGAGGAAAGGAAGTCTCCTCTTCCTCTTGCTACTCTGCCTGGAGTCCCCTGTACATAATGCCATAATGTGTTCAGTCTGCTCTATTAGGGACACAACAGGGATTGTGTCACGGCTCACCATCCTTGTTGCCTCCTCAAATGGTGACAGTACAGTGCATGCATCCTTTATGAGTAGCCGTTAAAAAAAAAATGAGCCAGCCTGAGCCTGTCATTGTGCCATACTCACACAGGTCTCATTGACAGCCCTCTGCTGCATGTGAAGCCACTGCAGCATTGTCAAAGTCGAGTTCCAGGCGGTTTAAGGGAGGTGGAATTCCCGCTGAATTTCAGCCAACCGGGCACTGTCTGTGAATGACCCCATGAAATGGCTACAGACTCTTCTAGGCCTGCTTTATTAGATCGTCCAACCCTAGGTACCTATTTAGGAAACACTGCACAACCAAATTGAGGACATGTGCCAGGCATGGCACACATGTCAACTTTCCCTGTCTAAGGGCGGACAGGAGGTTTGTGCCATTACCATACACCACCATTTCTGGCTCCAGCTAGTGTGGTGTGAACCACCTCTAGGCCTGTCCCTGTAAAGCTGCAAGAATCTCTGCTCTGGTATGGTTCCTGTCCCCTAGACTGACCAGCTGAAGCACTGCAGGGCACCTTTAAGAGTGACACATTGAATAGCCCTGTGACAGACCTAGCTGCGACAGAGGCTTTTGGAGAGGACTGAATGCGAGCCTCTTGCTTCCGATTATGGGCCAGGGCCTCAAAACAGGAAGGCGGATGGGTTATCCCGGCAGACAGACCTGGAACCTTAAGACTACTTTTCCAACATCCTCGAGTTGACCTGTTCAGGGTCCCACTGTGGCTGTTGGACTGTTTCCCAGGGGGGAGTATTGTCATGGACTTTGGAATGCTGAAGTGTATCTCCTTGAAATCTGTTACACAGTGGGGGGTCTTCTGCCCTGTCTTAAGGCTACCCCCCCCCCACAAGACATCTCCATGGTCTGGAGAAAAAGCATTGTTCTGTGTCTGGCTGTTTGTGTACATTGATTGCCCCCTGGGGCTTCTGTCTCATTACACATAGCAGTCCTTCTATTTAAGCTATCGGACCAATCCCTGCTGACCCTGTTTCAAGTTCTCATTTGCATGGCTAAGAGGACCTAATTGAGAACTACAATGTACTTTACAATTGATCAATAGGAAAGCGGTTGTTGGGGGCGGGGTGTTCGAACTGCTGTATAAAAGTGTGTTGTGTGCATCCAAATAAAGAGTTTTCCTGTTTGAACTTACATACAGCCTGCCTGGTGTTTGTTCTGATGGATTTCGAGCGGCACATAGCTGTAGTTCGAATCCCGGAGCCTTGGATGACCGAACCATCAGACGTTGCGATCTGCAATCTGATTCAATAGCAGCAGAGGAGTGTCGGGAGAGTGGAACCGAGCGAGCAAGGGTCTCGTTACAAGCCCCTTGAACGCTTAGCGGGTCCTTGAGTTTTATAGGACAGTTCAGCAGAGGAGGGCATGGAGGAGGAGGAGGGGGTAGAGCTGACACATCTTGCATCATCATCACTGTAACGGAATGTCCCACACTCCGCTTGAGTGCTTCCATCATATACCGCTTCCAATCAGTCTGGATATAGATATCAGATATTCCAGCTGCTCTCAACACACAACAAGACGAGACTTGTTTGTGTGCTAAATATGGAGTGTTTAATAGAACCAAGAATACAGTCTTATATACAGTTTAAAGAGGAGGCCACCAGAACATAAATTAACATGAGCTAATTAACTAATCATTTACCAAGACGAGGTTACTCCGAGATATGACCTGTCAGAGTAGACGTCACGTCTTCGCTCACCTGCTATACAATACACCTTATCATAAGTGTAAACACAGGACATCTTCACACAATAGAAGGGTCAATTAGCACAGAGAACAGAGAGATGGCTGGAGGCGATGGCATTAGCATCTAACAGTATGAAGGAGTCACTCTTACAATTAACCCATTGAGTTCAGAATCAAAATAGTTCTTTACAGATATCCTGAGTCAGGTAGTCCAAGATATAATTTCTCAGTCATCCTATGCCCCTAGTGGACATAGGATGATTTTAGACATAAGAGGGTCCAGTGATGTCCCTGGTGAGTCTGTCACAATCACCACTAGCTGTATGCAGACATGGTGACACAACAACCAGTATCCCTGAAAGAGTGGAGTACCTGGGAACCACCACAGGATGGGGGGGGGGGGTTTACAGTGTCATAAAAGTTATCAGGCAGGTGTAAAGCTATCCAGATCACATCTAAAAGAAAGCTGATCCACTTCTGAAAAAAAAATCTAAACCATGATCTTGTTATAACCATTTGCTGACAGGCTGTTTTATTATGTATTTCGATCAGCAAGTGGTTCATGTTTTGTCTTTAGAGTGGATTGTAACCTGGAAAAGAAAAACTTAGTTTATTAGATATTTGACAAATATTAATATCTGATTACACCCATACAAGTAAACCAAGACAAGGTAAGTGCTCACAGTGCTCATTGATTTTATTTTGTTTTCCAGATAGTGAAAACTGCATGAAATGCCCCGATCATGAATGGCCAAATGAGAACAGAACTCGCTGTATATCCAAACAATCAGAATTTCTTCCCTTCGCTGATGACACGCTCTCACTAGTATTTATAGTCGTCTCACTGTTGTGTTTTGGGAAGACTCTTCTAGTTCTCGTCGTTTTTATTTTACACCAGGACACGCCAGTTGTGAAAGCCAATAACAAGAGCCTCAGCTTCGTCCTCCTGGTCTCCATCATGTTGGGTTTCCTCTGTGTGTTCCTCTTCCTGGGTCGTCCTGTGGATGTAACCTGCTTGCTACGCCAAGTTTCCTTTGGAATTCTCTTTACAATAGCCGTATCTTCTGTATTGGCCAAGACTATTATGGTTTGCATTGCCTTCAAAGCTACCAAACCCAACAGTGTGTGGAAAAAATGGATTGGAGTAAAACTGCCCACCTGTATAGTCTTAGCTTGTTCCAATGTTCAGGTTATAATCTGTGTTAGTTGGTTGTCCATCTCTCCTCCCTTCCAGGAATTGGACACACACTCCTACCAGGAGAAGATAATCATTCAGTGTAATGAAGGGTCAGTTATCGGGTTCTACTCTGTCCTGGGGTATATGGGGATCCTGGCTGCTGTCAGTTTTATTATCGCTTTTTTTGCCAGGACATTACCGGACAGTTATAATGAAGCCAAATACATTACCTTCAGCATGCTGGTGTTCTGCAGTGTCTGGATTGCCATGATCCCGGCCTATCTGAGCACCAAAGGGAAATACACGGTGGCTGTGGAGATCTTCGCCATCCTGATTTCCAATAACGGTCTCTTATATTGTATATTTCTTACAAAATGCTTTATAATTCTCTGTAGACCAGAACTGAATACAAAACGCTATCTGCACAGTAAAGGAAATATATAAACGTTCTTTATTTAAAGACTTAAAAAAGTAGACAAGGCAAAGGTTGCAAAAAGTAAAATTACTTATTTAATTCCCGCTTGTAGTGTAAGAGAACACCATTAAAAAAAAAAAAAAAAGTAAATTGACATTATGTCAACCAAGTTTCAAATACTTAAAACATATTAAAGAATCCGATCATCAAGATATGAATGTTTCCAAATCAATAAAAAGAAAACTGTCTTTAAGGTGTCCTTTTTTATTTTATTTTCTTGGGTTGTGTTTTGTTTAATGTGATTTTATTTGTAAAATTTGTCTGTATTGTCCTAATGTTGTTTGCATAAAAAAAATAAAAAAAAAGGATCTGATTAAAATCAAACATAGAACAAAGAGACATAAACACACCCATCAGACACACACATTTGTATTGGTGCCCAAAAACTTAACCACTTGCTTACTGGGCACATAAACCCCCTTCGTGCCCAGGCGAAATTTCAGCTTCCGGCACTGCGTCGCTTTAACTGACATTTGCGCGGTCGTGCGACGTGGCTCCCAAACAAAATTTACGTCCTTTTTTCCCCACAAATAGAGCTTTCTTTTGGTGGTATTTGATCACCTCTGCGGTTTTAATTTTTTGCGCTATAAACAAAAAAAGAGCGACAATTTAAAAAAATATATATATATTTTTTAATTGTTGCTATAATAAATATCCCAATTTTTTTTTTAAAAAACAGTTTTTTTCTCAGTTAAGGCTGATACGTATTTTTCGACGTATTTTTGTAAAAAAAAAAAAAAATCGCAATAAGCGACTGGTTTGCGCAAAAGTTATAGCGCCTACAAAATGGGGGATAGATTTATGATTTTTTTTTTACTTGTAATGGCGGCGATTTGCGATTTTTTTGTCAGGCCTGCGATATTGTGGCGGACGTATCGGACACTTTTGACACAATTTTGGGACCATTCACATTTATACAGCGATCAGTGCTATAAAAATGCACTAATTACTGTATAAATGTGACTGGCAGTGAAGGGGTTAACACTAGGGGGGGTGAGAAAGGGGTTAAAGATATTCCCTCATTGTGTTCTTACTGTGTGGGGGGAGGGGACTGACTGGGGGAGGTGACCGACTGGGGGAGGTACAAGAGACACAGATCGGTCTCCTCTCTCCCTGACAGCACGTGGAGCTCTGTGTTTACACACAGAGCTCCACGTCCTGCTGTGTAACCGACGATCGTGAGTGCCTGGCGGACATCGCGGCCGCCAGGCACTCGCATCGGCTCCCGAACGATGCGCCGGGCACGTTGTTTCCCCGCTGCGCGCCCCCAGTGGCGCGCACAGGGAACAACAACGACAGGACATCCAGGGACGTCCACCCGGCACTTGAGAGCCGCGCTGTGGACGTCTTTCGACCATAGCGCGGATCTCAAGTGGTTAAAGAGGAACTGCAGTCTGCTCACATAATTTGTAATAAAAACATCTTAGGGATAGAGGGTTAGGGGGTTAGTGTTAGAGGGTTAGAGGGTTTAGGGTTAGGGTTAGAGTAAGGTGACCAGATTTTTAAAATGAAATCCGGGGACATATTTTTTGTTTACTAGTAATGGCAGCAATCAGCACTCTCTGCCCGTCGCCACCCGCCTCACAGCCTCTCAAGTCTTGCTCTTCTGGCCCCGGCTACTACTGGGTGGGGAGCGGAGGAAGATCACTCCACCAGGGAAGGCAAGGAGATAGGCAGGTGGCTGGCCAGGATTTGAGCCAAGGCAGAAGAACATGCGAGCGGAGATGGATGGGAACCCGAAACTGAAGAAATATTCCCTCCACTCCGACCAGCACATGATCATCAGAAAGGGGCACAGGGGGAGCTGCGGTGGCTCAACGCGATTGGCACTGCGCTGACAAGACCTTCACCTCTGCAGCTAGGGGTTCGGATCCCGGTCTCGGCTACATGTAAATTGAGTTTGGTGGTCTCAGCCCGGCTCCCGGTGGGTGTGCTATGCGAGGTAAGCCTGCGCTTAGTACGCCCACCCCCCTCCCACAAAAACCACCACACTTACACGCACTCGAAATTGGGTTAACATGCACGCACTTTGACCACGCGGTCTCTAAAAAGAGAGGCGAAGGACTAACGGGGCTGGTTGAGCGGGCTAGATCCTCTCACTCCCTTATAAGGAGTCCCTCTGCCCCGTTGGGCTTCAAAGTGGAGCAGGTAGGGCGGGCTGTGTGGGAGGACCCCCTCACACACCCGCCATTGCCACCCGGGGCATGGAGAAAGGTGGCAGATTGCCTCTGGGGGAGGCCTGCCTACTCCCAACTCCTGCAGTCTGGCTTCTCTCTCGAGTACACGCACAAAATACACTTAAAAAAAAAAGAAAGGGGCACAGATAAAGGGAAAAATACACCCTATGCTAGTAGTCACGGCGGAGGGGGGGTGTGTAATTCAAATTTTTTTATTTTAATTCTCTACTGACTGTCTTTGAAATTGCTCCAGCCCCTGTTCAAATCCAATCCAGACTTGGTCCGGGAACAGTGTCCTCAATCAGGTGACTGTCCCCTAGGTCACCATAGGTTAGAGGGTTAGGGCTGAGGGTTAGGGCTTAGGGTTATCAGTTAGGCCGCGTACACACGATCGGTCAAAACCGATGAAAGTGGACCGAAGTTCAGTTTCATCGGTCCAAACCGACCGTGTGTACGGCCCATCGGTCTTTTGTCCTTCAGACCAAAATTTAAAAAAATGCTTTAAAATCGAACCGATGGACCGCTGACCGATCGGTCCAAACCGATGGTTAGTACACAAAAGCATCAGTTCAAAACCCGCGCATGCTCAGAATCAAGTCGACGCATGCTTGGAAGCATTGAACTTCGTTTTTTCAGCACGTCGTTGTGTTTTACGTCACCACGTTCTGACCCGATCGGATTTTGAACTGATGGTGTGTACACCGATGAAAACGGTCCGTCGGACCATTCTTATCGGATGAACCGGTCGTGTGTACGCGGCCTCAGAGCTTAGGGTTAGGGGTTAGGAGTTAAGGTTAGGGTTGGGGTTAAGGTTAGGAGTAGGGTTAGGGCTTAGGGGTGAGGGTTAGGGCTTAGGGTTAGCATTTAGTGTTAGGGGTTAAAGTTAGGGTTAGGGGGTTAGGGCTAGAGGGTTAGTGGTTAGGAGTTAGGTTTAGTGTTAGGGTTAGAGGTTAGGGTGATAGGGTTATGGTTCGAGGGTTAGGGGGTTAGAGTTAGGGGTTATTAGTTAGGATTAGGGGGCTAGGGTTAGAGGGTTAGGGTTATGGCTAGGGTTTAGGGTTAGGTTTAGGGCTACAGCTAGGGTTAGGGTTGGAGTTAGGGCTTAGGGTTAGGGCTTAGGGTTAGCAATTAGGGGTTAGGGATAAGGGTCAGAGAGTTAGGGGTTAGGAGTTAGGGTTAGTGTTAGGGGTAAGGTTTAGTATTAGGGTTAGGGTTAGAGGGTTAGAGCGTTAGGGTTAGAGGGTTAGATTTAGGGGTTAGGAGTTAGGGTTGGGGATTAGGGTTAGAGGGTTAGGGCTAGGGTTATGGCTAGGGGTCATGGTGGGGGTTAGTGGTTAGGGCTACAGCTAGGGTTAGGGTTGGGGTTAGGGGATAGTGTTAGGAGTTACGTTTAGGGGTTAGGGGTAGGGTTAGGGGGTTAGGATTAGGGGTTAGGACTATGGTAAGTGTTAGGGTTAGGGGTTAGGGTTAGGGCTTAGGGTTAGCAGTTAGGGGTTAGTGTTAGAGGGTTAGGGGTTAGGATTAAGGGTTAGAGTTAGGGGTTTAGGGTTAAATGTTTAGGGTTTAGGGTTAAGGTTGGGGTTAGGGATAGGGTTAGGGATATGGCAAGGGTTTAGGGTTAGGGTTGGGGGTTGGGGGTTAGGGGTTAGGTTTAGGGTTAGAATTCGGGTTAGGGGTTAGGGATTATGGTTTGCAGTCAGGGTTAGGGTGTTAGAGTTAGAGGGTTAGGGTTAGGAATTAGGAGTTAGGGTTAGCAGTTAGGGTTAGGGTTTGGGGTTAGGTTTAGGGTTAGGGTGTTAGGGTTAGGGCTATAGGGTTATAGGGTTAGGGTTAGAGGGTTAAGGTTAGGGGGTTAGTGTTAGAGGGTTAGGGGTTAGGAGTTAGGGTTAGAGGGTTAGGGCTGAGGGTTAGGGTTAGAAGTTAGGGGTTATTGTATGAGGGTTAGGAGATATAAATTAAGGTTAGGGTTAGAGGGTTAGGGGTTAGGATCAGGGTTGGGGGTTAGGGCTAGGAATGGGTTTATGGCTATTTGTTAGGGTTGGTGGATAGGGTTAGGAGTTAGGGTTGAGGTTAGGGTTAGGGGTTAAGGCTTAGCATCAGCAGTTAGGGTTAGGGTTAGTGTTAGAGGTTAGGTTTAGGGCTAGAGGGTTAGGTTTAGAGTGTTAGGGGGTTAGGGTTAGAGGGTTAAGGTTAGGTGTTAGGAGATAGGGTTAGGGGTTAGGGTTAGAGAGTAAGGGTTGGGGGTTAGGGTTAGTGCTAGGGTTAAGGTTATTGAGATAGGGTTAGGGGTTAGGGTTTAGGGTTAGAATTGGGGGTTAGGGATGGGGGTTAGTGGTTAGGGCTACAGCTAGGGTTAAGGTTGGGTTAGGGGTTAGGAGTTAGGGTTAGGGGTTAGGTTTAGGGTTAGGTTAAGAGGGTAATATATAGGGGGTTAGGGTTAGAGGATTAGGGTTTAGTAGTTAGGGTTAGGGTTAGGGCTAAGGTTGGGGTTATGGCTAGGGTTTAGGGTTAGGGTTGGGGGTTAGTGGTTAGGGCTACAGCTAGGGTTAGGGTTGGGGTTAGGGATAGGGTAATGGCCTAGGGTTAGCAGCTAGGGTTAGGGGTTAGGGCTTAGGGTAAGCAGTTAGGGGTTAGATGGTTAGGGGTTAGGATTTAGGGTTAGGGGGCTAGTCTATGATGATTAGGGTTTAGGGTTAGGGTTGAGGTTGGGGGTTAGAGCTATGGCTAGGGGTTAGGGTTAGGGTTTGGGGTTAGGGGTTATGCTAGGGCTAGGTTTATGGCTAGGGTTAGGGCTAGGGTTAGCAATTAGAGTAAGGCTCCATTCACATCTAGGCGGACGAAATCGCGGCGACAAAATAGCGGCGTTTTGTACCGCGATTTGCGGCGACAAAACGCCGGTATTGTCCGCCCAGATGTGCCCCAGAATGACCCCCTCTATGGAGATGCTTCCCATCTCCTAGCCGAAACGCCGAAAGACGCCTGAAAAAAAGGTCCGAGACCTTTTTTCAGGCGATAGGCGTCAGGCGTCCGGCGTTCGGCGTGGAGATGTGAACCATCTCCATAGAGGGACATGTATTTCCAGCCCTCTGGCGGCAGCGGCGTAGCGCTACAGGCGTAAAAACGCCTAGATGTGAATGCGGTCTTAGGGTTAAGAGTTGGGGTTAGGGGTTTGGGGAGATACGACGGCGTATCTCTGTTTCTATCTATCTAAGATCTGACAGGTGTAATTGTTTTACACTGTCGGATCTTAGGATGCAGTACCGCGGCCGCCGCTGGGGGGAGTTTGCGTCGTAAACCAGCGTCGGGTATGCAAATTAGGAGTTACGGCGATTCACGACGGATTTTCGCGTTCGTTACGTCGCCGCTAGTCTAGTTTCCCATCGCAAAGTTAGTCGTCGTTTTAGGTGCCCTAACTTTAGTCAGCAAGTGTATTGCTGTCTAAAGTATGGCCGTCGTTCCCGCGTCGAAATTTAAAAATCAACGTCGTTTGCGTAAGCCGTCCGGGAATACGGAATTACGCTACGCACGTCGCCGTTCGAAAAAATGACGTCACGGCGCGCAATGCACGACGGGAGTTCGGAAACGGAGCATGCGCGGTAGATCCGGCGCGGGAGCGCGCCTAATTTAAATGGCACACGCCCATTTCAATTGGCCCGCCTTGCGCCGGAGGCCGCGGCGTAGGTTTTCATCGCAAGTGCTTGGTGAATCAGGCACTTGCGATGAAAAATTGCGGCGGTGTAATGTATCTACGATACGTTACGCCGCCGCTCTCCTATGTGAATCTGGCCCTATGTGTTTTGTACTATAAGGGCCCCTATACACCTTGTGTTGTGTACCATAAGGGCCCCTATACACTATGTGTTGTGTACCATAAGGGCCCCTTTACACTATGTGTTGTGTACTATAAGGGCCCCTATACACTATGTGTTGTGTACCATAAGGGCCCCTATACACTATGTGTTGTGTACCATAAGGGCCCCTATACACTATGTGTTGTGTACCATAAGGGCCCCTTTACACTATGTGTTGTGTACTATAAGGGCCCCTATACACTATGTGTTGTGTACCATAAGGGCCCCTTTACACTATGTGTTGTGTACCATAAGGGCCCCTTTACACTATGTGTTGTGTACCATAAGGGCCCCTTTACACTATGTGTTGTGTACCATAAGGGCCCCTTTACACTATGTGTTGTGTACTATAAGGGCCCCTATACACTATGTGTTGTGTACCATAAGGGCCCCTATACACTATGGGCCAGATTCTCTTTAGATCCGCGTAACCTATGTGATTTAACATCCGCCGTCGCAAGTTTTAGAGGCAAGTGGGTAATTCACAAAACACTTACCTCAAGACTTGCGGCGGCGGATCGTAATTCCCCCGGGGGAATTCAAATTCTGCGGCTAGGGGGAGTGTACTATTCAAATCAGGCGCGTTCCCGCGCCGATCGAATAGCGCATGCGCCGTCCGGAAATTTTCCCAGCGTGCATTGCTCCAAATGACGTCGCAAGGACGTCATTGGTTTCGACGTTTACGTAAATTACGTCCATCCGTATGCGCGAACGACTTACGCAAACGATGTAAAAAATTTAAATTTAGTCGCGGGAACGACAGCCATACTTAACATTGGCTGCGCCTGATAGAAGCAGGGGTAACTATACGTCGGGAAAACCCTTACGTAAACGGCGTAAAGTGACTGCGTCGGGCCCGCGTACGTTCGTGAATCGGCGTATCTCGCTGATTTACATATTCTCGGCGTAAATCAGCTAGAACGCCCCCAGCGGCCATTTTAAAATTGCAGTTAAGATCCGACGGTGTAACACAGTTACACCTGTCGGATCTTAGGCATATCTATGCGTAACCTGATTCTATGAATCAGTCGCATAGATACGACCGACGCAACTCTGAGATACGACGGCGTATCAGGAGATACACCGTCGTATCTCTCTGTGAATCTGGCCCTATGTGTTGTATTATTATAAGGGCCCCTATAAACTATGTGTTGTATTATTATAAGGGCCCCTATACACTATTCATTATACACTGTGTTGTGTCAGGGGAAGGGCCCCATGAGGTTGCCATAGGTAACAGCTTTCCAGCAGCTCAAGTCACAGTGATTACCGCAGAGAGCGCCTCCGGCCGCAGGGGTCGCTGTTAAGGCTTTAATAAGCCCCGCCGCTTGCCTCAGGCCGGTTTTTCCTTTGTTTCGTACTCTATGGTCGCCTAAAGTAGACTTGACATTGTCTCTTGTCGTCCGCTTGAGTCTCTCAGCGGCGGCCATTTTCTTGTAGACCGATTGCAACTCTCTTCAACGGCATCGGCTTCTTAAAAATGGCGCCCGTTCCGGGGACAGATCTTGGCGGCGATTCCGACGACTAGGAAGCCTGTGTGCCTGGCTGTCATAGCAGGCGGCGGAGGTGACCCTCGGGTGTTCGGGGAAAGATGGGCGCTCATCTGGTGCGGAGATACTGGGGGGAGCCCGAGCCGGACCCCTTAAACATGCCGGACAGTCCTGCGGGAGGACATTTCCAGGAGAGGGGTGTGTGATATGTGTGGGGGAGGGACTACTACTCCCAGCGTGTCCTGTCTGTAAGCACTCCTAATATATCCTGCCTAAGGTGTGAGTAGGGGGCCCGCCAGTCTTATAGAAGGACTTCTACTCCCAGCATGTCCTTTCTGGGGGGTCTGTCAGTCTCATTGTGCATTATAGAGGGACTACTACTCCCAGCATGTTTTGTTGGGGGGGGGGGGGTCTGCCAGTCTCATTGTGCATTATAGAGGGACTACTACTCCCAGCATGTCCTTTCTGGGGGGTCTGTCAGTATCATTGTGCATTATAGAGGGACTACTACTCCCAGCATGTTCTGTCTGGGGGGTCTGTCACTATCACTGTGCATTATAGAGGGACTACTACTCCCAGCATGTCCTTTCTGGGGGGTCTGTCAGTCTCATTGTGCATTATAGAGGGACTGCTACTCCCAGCATGTCATGCCTGAGGGGGGCGGGGGTAACACTCCTAGTGTACATTATAGGGACTACTACTTCCAGCATGTCATGCCTGAGGGGGGCGGGGGTAACACTCCTAGTGTACATTATAGGGACTACTACTCCCAGCATGTCATACCTGAGGAGGGGGGGTGACACTCCTAGTGTACATTATAGGGACTACTACTCCCAGCATGTCCTGTATTGGGGAAGGGGGTCTCTCAGTCTCATTGAGGGACTGTGGAGGGGACTACTACTCTCAGTATGTCCTGCCTGAGATTGGGGAGGTGGAGGATAATTGTCAGTCCCACTGGGCACTGTAGAAGGACTACTACTCCCAGCATCCCCGGTCTGGGATGAGGGGGTGCTAGTTGCAGTCCCAGTGTGCACTCTAAAGATGATTACCACACTCAGCATGTACGGTTTGGTATGGGGGGGGGGGTTGCCAGTAGCATTGGGTACTATAGAAGGACTACTACTCCCAGCATCCCCTGTTTGTGGGGGGAGGGGGGTCTGTCGGTCTCATTGCGCAATATAGAGGGACTACTTTTCCCAACATGCCCGAGGTGTGGAGGAGGGGGAAAAATGACACTCCTAGAGTACACTATAGGGACTACTACTCTCAGCATGTCCTGTACTGGGGAAGGGGGTGTTTCAGCCTCATTGGGCTCTATAGAAGGGCTACTACTCCAAGCATGTCCTGTCTGTAGGTGTCGGTTCTTAAGGGCACAGTAGATGTACTACTGCTGCCAGCATTTCCCGTCTGGAGGGGGGGGTGGAGTTATCAGT